>NW_006159872.1:102243-108988 GCF_000334495.1 Tupaia belangeri chinensis | reverse complement strand
CATTCTCCTCTCAGGATCTTGGGCACGCACGCACACGCGCCCGGCATGAGTTTTAAGACACCCGGTCCGGGACACGAACCGCAGTCGACTACGTGGGAGTCCAGTGACATAGCCATTACGCTAACTGCTGGTTCCCTCATTATCCTTTTTTTAATGAGAGGGAGAGAGGTACATATTTTTTAAAAGTTATCTCTACTTATTTATTTCCTTTCACAGGGAAATATTTATTACTGCAAAGATGGTCTACCTGGAAAAGGGGCAGAGTCAAAACCAACAGTAGTTTATAAAATTTTTTGAGAGATTTTTGCTACAGGGCACATGCGCTCACTGGAGAGACAGAGACATAGAGAGAAAAAGTGAGAAAACACGCCTCCAGGGGTGGCCACGTCATAATCCCTTCTCCTCCATTCTCCTTTCAGGATTGTGGGGACGCATGCCCACATGCCTGGTGTGAGTTTGAACCCACCCGCAGCCCAGGATTCGAACTGCGATCGACTATGTGGGAGTCCAGGGACATAACCATTCCACCATCTGCTGGTCACAGCAGAAGTGTTTTTGACACTCTCACTACATCACACCCTTCTGCCCTAGCCACCTAGTTAGCAAGGACTACGTGTATGTGCTACTCTGATCCAGACTGTTCAGGCTGGCCCAGGATCCAAATCCAGGCCTCCCATGTGGCTCCAGTCTTAAGCAGTGGCACCCTACCACTGCTCTACCACAGCTAGGCCATCTGTCCTATTAAAACATTTTCTTGACAGGAACCAGCAGTTAGCGTAATGGCTATGTCGCTGGACTCCCACGTACTCGACCGCGGTTCGCGTCCCGGACCCAGTGGCTTAAAACTCACGCCAGGCGTGTGTGTGTGCCTGCCCAAGATCCCGAGAGGAGAATGAAGGAGAAGGGATTGTGGCTTGACCATGCCCCCTGGGTGGTGCTTTCTCGCTTTCTGTTTCTCTGTCTGGCGAACGAACGTGCCCTATAGCAAAAAACCCTCTCCAAAAAAAATAAGTAAAAAAAAACATTTTTTTGAACCACCCGCAGTAGCCCATGCAGGATGATGGTGCTACTTAGCAGAATGAGGCCATGTAGGAGGCCCAGCTGGATTCCTAAACCAACCTTGAAAATAAAAAAATTTAAAAAGCCAAGGGCTACTCAGGAGCCTGGAGCAGACAAACAAACAAAAAACACACAGGGTCAGCAAGTGGCATGGAAGTTAAGGTGGTTGGATCTCACCTGGCCTACTGCTTGGTTAGTGTCTCAGAGAGGTGGCTTGAAGAACATACCAGGTGCATGTATGTATGCCCACAATCCAAAGGGGAGGACAGATAAGAGAACGTAGCATAATCATCCCCAGTGGGAACGGGTACAGGATTTCTCACTTTTCCCCTCTCTCTCTCTCTCTCTCTGGTGAGTACATGCATTCTACAGCAAACTAAAAAACATACAAAACATCATTTCCATAAGTAATATGTCAAATATCTCCTGGATTTTACCCCAAGAGTTTTGTAGCTGTATATATGTCCAAAAATGACACTAAGACCTTTTAACAAAACCTTACTCCAGGGAACCAGAGTCATAGCGAAATGGCTATGTCGCTGGACTCCCATGTAGGTGACCGCGGTTCGCATCCTGGACCCGGTGGCTTAAAACTCACGCCAGGCACGTGTGCGTACGTGCCCAAAATCCCAAGAGGAGAATGGAGGAGAAGGGATTGCGGCGAGACCATACCCCCTAGGGGGGGATTTCTCGCTTTATGTCTCTATGTCTCTCTCTGTCTGTCTGGCGAGCGCACGCGCCCTATAGCGAAAACCTCTCAAAAAAAAAAAAAAAACCACCTTACTCCAGATACCAACAAAGTTGCATACAGAGTATGAAGACTTTACAGCTTCCTAAGAGTAATAGCTAAAACTCTGCAAATAAATTATAAAATCTCAAATTATCTTAATATGCTTCCCTCCTTGTCCTTTTGAGAGCCCCATTATCACATAATTCATAGATTCAATTGGTTAAACATTTCTTCAAGGACAGAGTCAATATATTATTCATCTTTATGTTCCCTGCATAGGAGTAACTCAATATGTCATAACTAGGCTAAACTCCAAAATACAAGTTTTAAACTACCTTAGTCCTAATGCAAAACTGGAAAAAATGAGCTTGCTTCTCAAGAGTTTGAAAATAGGCCTGGCTCTATGGTACATCAGTAATGTGTTGCTCAAGAGAATCCAGATCCTTCATGGTGACTACAGCTCCAATCCCAAGCCAGGCCAACCAGAAATACTCCACACACTCATGCCCAAGATCTGACTGATGAAGGGCTGAAGGAATGGGATCAAGGCATGACCACTCACTCCCTCATTCTGAAATGTGTGTGCACAACTCCATCATAAATTAGAAAAAAAACATTTTTTAAAAGAGTTTGAAAACGAAAAGATACTGGGCTGGCCTGGTGGCCTAGTGGTTAAGACAGCTGGATACCATATGCTGACTGCACAGTTTGAATCCTGGACTCAGTGGCTTGGGGGAAAAAAGAAAAGAAAAAGGTACTGAAAAGGTACTATAGTGGCACAGTTATACAGTACTGCTCCACAATGCTGCACCCATATAGAGAATCAGGGTTTGGTTTCCAAGTAAACCTGTAAGCATCCATGACACTGGCTGCCTAGGAAAGCAAGGGGAAGAACTGTGGTGTGAGACTCAGTTGCTGATCTAGTTCTTTCAGAAAAAAAAAATTTTTTTTTTTTTTTTGAGATTTTGCTATAGGGTGTGTGCGCTCGCCAGAAAGACAGGGACAGATACAGAAAGCAGAAATCACACCCCAGGGGGGATGGCCACACCGCAATCCCTTTTTCACTCCCCTCTCGGGATCCTAGGCATGCATGCACATGCACCTAACGAGAGTTTAAGCCACCAGGTCCAGGACTCGAACCACGGTCAACAACATGGGAGTCAAGCGACATAGCCATTACACCATCTGCTGGTCTCGAAATAAATAAACTTCTAAAAAAGAACAAAGTCATACATATCTGTGCTACAAGATACTCCCTTATCACTTAATTCAAAATCATGTAAAAACATAGCAAAAGTAAGTTTGCAAAGAATTAAAACAAAAACTTATTCTTTTTTTTTTTTGGGAGAGATTTTCACTGTAGGGCGCGTGCGCTCGCCAGACAGAGAGAGACATAGAGACAGAAAGCGAGAAAACACCCCCCAGGGGGGATGGTCACGCCGCAATCCCTTCTCCTCCATTCTCCTCTCGGGATCTTGGGCACGCACGCACAAGCGCCCGGCGTGAGTTTTAAGCCACCGGGTCCGGGACGCGAACCGCAGTCGACTACGTGGGAGTCCAGCGACATAGCCATTACGCTAATTGCTGGTTCCCTAAAGTTCTTACTGTCAAAGAATCTTTCAGCTTAAGCTCATAACCACATATCTACCCTAAGACAAAATTTTTTTAAAAAAGGCTTTCAAACAAGAATTGAATACAAATTGGTTCTATTTCATTACAGTTTAAGTTCCTGAAATTATATACATAATTCATGTGATTGTGCTTATGTTCCTTTTTTAATGTGAGGATCCAATTTGTCTCTCATCATATTTTCAGGGAGATAAGTAACCCCCAAAAAACTTTAAAAACAACTAATCTAGCACAGTAAGAAACATGCTATTTTCTAAAGGAATACTGTTAACCTGGCTTAGTTCAAGCATTTTCCCATATTTATAATAGGAATCTGTACTAAAAATTAGCCTTTCGAAGAATTCCTTCAGCCCAGCCAAGAACTTCCAATATCCACAGCACATATAAACAATTTCCAGATCCCAAGAACAGTTTATTCATAAATGCCAAAAGAAAATGTCTAAGAATGCACATTCTACCATATTTTGGCCACTTTGTTAAATTCTTAAATACTCCTGTACCCTTTCATATTAAATTGTCTGGAAGACTTAAATTCTCTCCAAACTGAATAGATTTTTTGTTGTTGTTTTTTTGGAGAGGTTTTTGCAATAGGGCACGTGTGCTCGCCAGACAGAGAGAGAGAGACAGAAAGCGAGAAATCACCCCCTAGGGGGGATGGCCACGTCGCAATCCCTTATCCTCCATTCTCCTCTCGGGATCTTGGGCACGCTCGCACACGCGCCCGGCGTGAGTTTTAAGCCACCGGGTCCAGGACTCAAACTGCGGTCGAATACGTGGGAGTCCAGCGACATAGCCATTACGCTAACTGCTGGTCCCAAACTGAATAGATTTTTAAGGAAAGTTTTTGGTTTAAATTCCACAATGACTTACCTGCCTCACTCAACTCAATACCTGTCACTGTCAAGACAACTCTCCTGATATGCAACCAGGTTATTTCAACAGGGACACCTTGACTATTCTCACCCCAAAACAGGAACCATTTGCTGAAAAGGTATTTAATAAACATTTGTTGAATGAACGAAAAAGAATCCTTTCACCCACTGAGTTTTTCAAACAAAGCTGTCAACACCCATGTAGCTGTTCTAGGTTAAACTGAAAGCTTTCCTTCCCTCAAACATATAAGCTTAAGCGTCAGACCTGCTCTTCTTCCTTCATAAACACAAAATAATAGAAACACACATACCCATTTCATACAGGTCAGATTGGCTAAGAACAACCTACATTCCATAGACATGTCTGACACAATTGTTATCTCCCAAATATAACCCAAAAGTGGGACCAGGTGGCATGGTGATTAAGGCGCTGAACACTCCCACATGGCCGACCAGGGTTTGAGTCCTGAATCTGGTGGCTTGCTTTCTCACTTCCTCTCTCTCTCACTCTCAACCTCTGTCTTTCTCTGGTCAAATTAACAAATAAATGAATAAATAAATAAAAATAAAATAAATAATTATTTTTAAAAAAAGTCACATAAAACATATGACTGGGGACAGCAGATGGGTGGTGGTTAAGGTACTGGACTCCCCCTTGGCTGACAGGGGTTGGAGCCCCAGATCCTGCAGCTTGAAAATTACACGGGACGCATGTGCATGTGTGCCCAAAATCCCGAGAGGAGAAAAGAAACTTCATCAAGGCCATCTCTCTCCCATCCTTGCTCCCTCAGTGATTTTCTCACTTCCCTATCTATCTTTCTCTGTTTCTGGGTGAAAATCTATAAAAGAAAGGAAGAAAAAAAAAAGAAAGAACAAAGCCCCTATTTTTCTGATATGCACAGATTTCCCAACAAAGACCTCCTGAAGCACCATGTTATGATGCATATATTAATACTACTGGATTAGTAGTAAAACATACAGGCCTCACAGTCCCAACTTTGTCACTAATTTAACATGTGACCTTGGGGAAAAGTTGTCTTTATGCCACACCTTCTTATTTTGTAAAATGGGAAGAAACAACTATCCTACCATTTTCCCAGAAAAACTCAGAGAGTACTCTGAATATAAAAGTCTTACTCTATTACAAAGTATTAACATAGGCTCGCAGTTTTAAAAAGTCACCCATTCTTTATAACTTCCTAATTGTTAAAGATGTTCTGGGCCTTCACATTTACACAAATCGCTCTAGTCAAAACACACCAACTATTCTTATGACCACGATTGGTTATGCCAACTTTCTCTCCTTCCCGATCCCACACATATATATCGTCTACAATATTGTCATTACCAACAATGTACAACATTACTGTCCAAACAAGTGATTGGGTGCTCCCAATCCCTAAAGTGCTCACACATACATTAACCTAAGAGACCATCCCAACATTCATTTTAAAAATAAGCTAACTTATAAGGGGACTCCATAACACTTAAACAAACACAGGCAAACTCTTCCGGAACACTTTCCATCCCTGCACACACACACAAACACAGCCGCTACACACCAACAGACCATCTGTCTTCTAGACCAAAAACATCTCTTTCCATGCACAGACCAGTGACATTTATTAAACTTGTAAAATTGCGCTCATTCAATGGTTCCTACGCACAGTTCGGCTTTGTCGGGGACACCACGGACCTTGTTATACAGGTAAACTACCCTCTGCAGATCATCTCCCCTGCCACTCTTATCCCTTAACAGACGCAACCTAGACTATAGGGGAGCTCCTATCATGCCTACATACACAAACTAACCTGTCAGGGGCACAGCCGACTCCGCCTCCATTCGCTTACTTTCCCGCCCCCTCCCCCAAGCCAGGAGCCCGCCTGTCAGGGACACCCCTTCACCTCCGCCTGGAGGGACTTCCCGATCGGCTCAGGATACCCTTCCCTACTCTCCCCTCCCCCATCCTTACCACCGCTCTCCCGGAGGTCCAGGTCCGGGAGATGACAGTAGCTCCCAGGAAGCCAAGGATTGAGTCGCAGAAAGAGTACTTAGGCCCAAAGGCCTGCCCAAACCGTTCTACTCACCGTGTCAGAGGCCGAGGCCGAGAGCGATGAGAGTGCAGGGAAGTGGGGAAGAGGGGTGGCCGCTAGGCTCCTCCGCTTCCCTTGGTCCACAGCGGATTCCCCCCCGCTTGTCAGGAGGCGGCCAGCGGGTAAGCGGACTGGCGGAAATGCGAGAGAGGAGAAGGAAAAGGCGTAGGGCTAAAGGGGGGGAAACTGAGGGGAGGCGGGTCCCGCAACCGAGACAGAATCGTTTCCCCCTCCGCAAAGCGAACCCAAAATGGCGGCGGGAGCGGCGGCGGCGGCAGAGCGGCGGCGGCGGCTCCTCGGGAGGGAGGGAGCGAAGGGCGCCTGGTGCCCCCCCACCTCCCACTCCTCCCTCCTCGCGTTC
>NW_006159872.1:90354-101984 GCF_000334495.1 Tupaia belangeri chinensis | reverse complement strand
GGTGGGACTGTTCCATTCCTGTCGCTGCAGGGGCGGGGGAGAAAAGGACAGGCTAGAGCAGGGAGAGCCTGCCGTTATGACTGGCATTCCCGGAATGGCGAGCGGAGACTACGACAACCTACCTCCCTAGGCGAGGCACCGCGGCAGCGCGCTTCGCTTACCCGCTCCTCCTCCGGACGGCGGCGAGTGGGGCGCGCGCGGCCCTGCGCCCCTCTGCTAGTGGGGGCCGCGGCGGCTGCGCGTTGAGTAGCTTCCTCCCGGACGGCCGGCGCTTGCTTCGCAGTTGCGGGACGGGCGCTCTGGGCTGGCTCCTGTCGGTGTGTAGCGGCCGTCGCGTCAGAACTGGTCCGCCGCTCACGGTGAGGGAGTGGGCTGGGGTGGAGGTTGCACCGATGAGGGAAAGGAGCGGGACTCCGAGTCTCCGCGCGGTAGGGAGTGGGGTCGGCACTCCTAGGCTTCCTCTCAGGCTCTGGGCTGCAGAACTGGGACCCGAAGAGCCGGCGCCGCGGGCGGCTTTTTGTTGCTGGTGGTATCCGGTCTCAGCTTTGTCGGATTTCACCCTGCTGCGTGTACACGGTGTTTCTGCGTGTCCTTTAGCGCTCCTCGTGGATGGTACACCCCCAGCCTTAGTAGGCAGCCTGATAACAGGGGATGAAGACACTTTGTGTTTCTAACTCGGTTTTGGACTCAGTCTCCCGTGTCTTGTGTGACCTTCAGCAACATGTTCTTAATTCCTTATCAAAAACTGGATATAAAATTAGTTAACTCAAAATATGACTTCAAGGGTTGGTGTGTAAATAATAAGGTAATTTATGCAAAGTAGAATTAGCTCCTAGGCACAGGAAAAGTACAGAGTATTATTAAGTTATCATGTACAGTACTGTTGATGTTGATAAGCTTTGTGGGTGTAATTGGTAGTTTGTGTTTTTTACTTCCAAGTCATTAATGAAACAATGCAAAGCTAGATACGTCAGATTTTTGTGGCTACTGAATACGTGTTTCTTAAAACTGTGCTGAAGTTTGATGATAGAATTCAGGAGAACTATGAACTATTAAGATTCACAGATAATGCCAGAATTCGTCCAGTTCAGTAACTTTCAGTTTCACCTGAAGGACAAAGCCGAACAAATTAGGAGAAGGATCTACTTTCCTTCACATCTGTGGATTGTCAGGGATCCAGGGAATAATTTCAAAATCGCTGTACTAGGTTGATCTCAAAGATTGCAAAAATGCGTAATGGCTATGTCGCTGGACTCCCAGGTAGTCGAACGCGGTTCGTGTCCCAGACCCGGTGGCTTAAAACTCACGCCGGGCGCGTGTTCGTGCGTGCCCAAGATCCTGAGAGGAGAATGGAGGAGAAGTGATTGCTGTGTGGTCAGCCCCTCTAGGGGGTGATTTCTCGCTTTCTGTCTCTCTGTCTCTCTCTGTCTGGTGAGCGCACGCGCCCTATAGCGAAAAACCTCTCAAAAAATAAAAATTTAAAAAAAAAAAGATTGCAAAAATTCAATTAGAGGGTCCAAAATTTTCCTCTGATAAACAGATCAAGTTTTGTTTTTTTAGCTTTTAAGGTAAAAAAGAAATTAGCCTTACTTATTTCACTGCATATTCACTTTTCCTAACCAAGTCTCAACCCTTTCAAAGAGTCCACTTAGATTTTAGGTTTTCTTTTGTTGAGGGCTTTTGGTTTTGTTTTGTTTTTACTTTGGTTTGGTTTGCTTTAGACAGCGTCTCACTATATTGTGATCCCCCTGCCTCTGCCTACTTAGTAGCTGGAACTACAGGCCCAGCCCACCATTCTGGGCTTTTTAGGGTAAGCTCAGAATCAAACCTGGGCTTCTCCAGTGGCCTCAGCCTGCCAAGTATTCTGTGTCACCTGCATAGCCAGCACTTCCTGGGCTGGGCCGAGTTTAGGTTTACACTGATACTTCTTTCATTTCTTCGTTGTATTCAAGCATATTACACCAACAATTAGTTTTTTTTTTTTAATTTGATGGCAGGACTGTGTCTACCATTTCTTTTACATGCTCTCAAAGTGTAGTGCGAAATTAATTTTAAATATTTAGGACACCAGAAGAGAAAAATTTCTGGAATATCATGCCATGTGCCAGGAGAACATGTATTCCTGTTTAACTCTTATAGTAAACAGCTCTTTGCGATAAGCTTACCTCCATTTTACACTTGAGAAGTTTAAGGCTCAGAGGACTCTAGGTAGATAAATTATTGTGTTTTTTGTTTGTTTGTTTTGGAGAGGTTTTTGCTATTGGGTGCATGTGCATGCCAGAAAGACAGAGAGACAGAAAGCGAGAAATCACGCCCCCAAGGGGGATGGCCATACTGCAATCCCTTCTCCTCTATTCTCCTGTTGGGATTCTGGACACGCACACGCGCCTGGTGTAAGTTTAAGCGACTGGGTCCAGAACTTGAACCGCAGTCAGCTACGTGGGAGTCCAGCTACATAGCCATTACGCCAACTGCTGGTCCCTGTAGTTTATTAATCTTTAAACTTTAGTTTGCCTGTCTCTTAAAAACCTCTAACTATTAATTAATTTATTTATTTATTTTTACTTTTCCTGTAGGGTGCATGCCTTCATCAGAATCGTGTGTGTGTGTGTGTGTGTGTGTGTGTGTGTGTGTGTGTGTGTGAGATTGTGAGAAATCATCCCCTCAGAGGGGATGGCCTCCCCACAATCCCTTTCCCCTCTCCATTCTCTTCTTGGGATTTTGGGCACATGCACACAGTGTGATTTTCAGGCCACTGTTTCCAGGACTTGAACTGTGCAATCCGCCATGTTGGATTCACCCACCTTAACTTCTGTGACACCTGCTGGCCCAAAACCTCTAACTTTTTCACTGTATGCAGTTACCTTCTTGGTAAAATTTCTTATCAGCAGCATAATTGTATACTGTACAAACAACACATTTAGTGGAATTCTAATACCCCAATGTATAAAGAAGTTAATTGGTTAGGATCTCTGCATTCAAGTAGCTTTCAGTAACTCCACTCTTTATGAACTGTCAGCTAAGTCTAGATAAATGAAATAGTATCCTGTTACTTTGTGTTTACTCCAGAAACTAAAATACATTAAATTCTAAATAAAATGGCCTTACTAAATGAGTGGATCCTGAACTGTTTGAAACAATGAAGGCATGGAAGACAATAATAATTTTCCCAAAGATTTCTACGTCCTAATCCCTGGAATTTATTAATATGTTAAGTTACATGACAAGAGGGAAATAAGGATGCAGATGGAATTAAGGTTCCTAATCAGCTGACTTTAAAATAGGGAGATTATCCTGGATTATCCAGATAGGCCTACAGTAATTACAAGTGTCCTTAAAAGACAAAAGAGGGAAGTTGAAGAGTCAGTGTCAAATGGTGTAATGTGAGGGGCCAGACAGTGGTGCAGCAGTGCAATGTGAAGCTCTGCAAGGCTGGCCACATGGAAAGGTTCTGGGTTTGTGTCCAGAGACTTCCCTTCCCTGAATACACTGGTTGCGTATGTGCCCACGATCTGGGGCTGCCTGAGTCTAGGGGTGGATTGTAGCATCAAGACCCTGTTGTGGGGACCAGCAGTTAGCGTAATGGCTATGTCACTGGACTCCCATGTAGCCGACCGTGGTTCGCGTCCCGGACCATTGACTTAAAACACATGCCGGGCGCATGTGTATGCATGCCCAATATCCCGAGAG
Organism: Tupaia belangeri chinensis; assembly: GCF_000334495.1. Taxonomy (NCBI): domain Eukaryota; kingdom Metazoa; phylum Chordata; class Mammalia; order Scandentia; family Tupaiidae; genus Tupaia; species Tupaia belangeri. The sequence goes on along the minus strand of NW_006159872.1, from coordinate 98,294 downwards.
GAGAATGGAGGAGAAGGGATTGCGGCATGGCCATCCCCCCTGAGGAGTGATATCTTGCTTTCTGTCTGTCTCTCTCTGTCTTTCTGGTAAGCGCACGCGCCCTATAGCAAAATCCTCTCCCAAAAATAAGTAAATAAATATTTTTTTGTTGTTTTATGCACTGTATTTGTGGTACTTTCTTGCAGCAACTACAGGAAACTAGTACATAAAAGGAAGCCGAATCATGGCAAACCTCCAAAGTAGTCTGCCTTAGATTGTGGTTTTGTGCTTTAATTTAAATGAGGGTGTGGTTTAACATTTTTTCAGTCAAAGTGGTAGACAGTAAACAGAGTTGTCTAGATTTCCAGTATTTTCACCACTGCTCTGCTTCTGGCTTCAATCCTCAAACTGTAAATAGACTGGGCTCTTACTGCTATCCCATGGCAGTATTAACTGAGCTGTCCTCCAATTTCTGCACTAGAATTGAAGTAATAAAGATTTATTTTATGGTGCCTTTTTAAAAATTTTTTTTAAATTTATTATTATTATTTTAGAATTTAAACAGAAATAGAGAGGGGAAGTGAGAAAGCAAGCCAGCAGGTCTAGGACTTGAACCGTGGTTGCTCATCTGGGGAATCCAGCATCTTAACCACCATGCCACCTGGTGGCCCATCATGGTGCATTCTTGAAGGGATAGTGTCTAAATGCAATACAGATAAACAAGAAAAGCTCTTTGATATAAATGCTTAAAATAAGGTTTCAGGGCCAGCCCTGAAGCCCAGCAGTTGAGCACAGCACAGAGGAAGCCGGTTGACCAAGATTGGAGTCCCAGCTCCATCAACTTCATGTAGGGAACACATGTGAGCATGCCTAGGATGCTGATAGGATGAAGAATTGGATAAAAAAGAATTGTTGGGGCCGGCAAGTGGCATGGTGGTTAAAGGCGCTGGACTCCCACATGGCTGACCATGGTTCAAGTCTCGGACCTGGTGGCTTGCTTTCTCACTTCCTTTCTCTCTCTGTCTCTCTCTGATCAAACTGAAAAATAATAATGATATTAATAATAAATAAAGTTAAATAAAATAATTCTTTTAAAAAAAAGGATTGTGGTGTGACTAAGCCACATTGGGGGAGCTTTCTCGCTCTCTCATGTTATAAGCATTTGCTTATAACCTTCTAGCATTAAAATAATAATACAGTAATACTGGCCCCACCCTGTAGCCTAATGGTTGCAGCAGCTGGATCCCACATGGCTGACTGCAATTTGAATCCTGGCCCCGTCCACATGAAATACACTCTGAGTACACGTCCATGTATGTCCAAGATCCCAACAGGATGGAGAAATGTGGAAGAAGGGATTATGGCATGACCATATTCAGTTTAGGGATGCTTGCTCCCTCTCCATCTCTGTCTCCCTTGGGCGATTAAAAAAAAAAAGATCTATTAAAATAAGATTTCAAGAGACCAGCAGTTAGTGTAATGGCTATGTCACTGGGTAGTCGACTGCGGTTCGAGTCACGTGCCCAGTGGCTTAAAACTCGATCCGGGCACATGTGTATGTGTGCCCAAGATCCCGAGAGGAGAATGGAGAAGGGATTGCGTTGTGGCCATCCCCTCTGGGGGTGATTTCTCGCTTTCTATCTCTCTGTCTCTGTCTGTCTGGCGAGCGCACGTGCCCTATAGCAAAAACCTCTCCAAAAAATAAATAAGATTTCAAATGTTGAAAAACATTTTCAAGGTTTATTTATTTATTCTATGAGATATGGAGATGTAGAACTCCTTACAGGGCGCCTACTCTGCAGTCTACTCCAGCCAGATCCAGATCACAAGCACACGTGTTTGCCTGGTATACTCAGAGAGATCTCTGGACTTGAACTGGTAACTTTCTCATGGTGGGTCTGCCTATCGTCGTTTTACTGCTGTGCCACTATCTGACCATCTGGCTCCTGAAAGTTTGGTTTGTTTGTTTGTTTGTGTTTGTTTGTTTGTTTTTTGAGAGAGAGAGAGATTTTTCTATATGGCATGTGAGCTCACTGCAGAGACAGAGACAGAGAGGCAGAAAGCAAAAATTCATCCCCTGGGAGGATGGCCACACCACAATCCCTTCTCCTCCATTTTTTCTTGGGATTTTGGGTACATATGTATGTGGCGTGAGTTTCAAGCTGCTGATTCTAGGACTCAACCATGATCAGCCACTTGGGAGTCTAGTGTCTAACCACTATACCACCTGCTGGCCCCCTGAAAGGTTTTTTTTTTTTTTTTTTTTTTTTTTAAGGTAAGATCCAATATGGTCAGGGTTGATTTGACATTTGACAAGTTACTGATAAATGCTATGTAAGAATAAGAATCTGAATAGTTTTTCATTTAAACAGAACTTTGATCATCTTGTATGGGTGCCAAGATTTTAAATCCATGCTATAGATGATTGCATTAAGCAAAGAAGAATGCTTGTATTCAAAGCCGAGCTCTTGGGGCCAGCAGGTGGTGTAGCGGTAATGTTTCTGGACTCTCACATGGCTCACCACAGATTGAGTCCTGAACCCAGTGGCTTGAAAATCACACCTGGCACATGTGCATACATGCCCAAAATCCTAGGAGGAGAATGCAGCAGAAGAGATTGCAGCATGGCCATCCACCCTAGGGAGGTGACTTCTCACTTTCCCTCTCACTGTCTGTGTGGTTCTCCCCAAACCCCTCTGTGAGTACATGGCCCCTAAGGCAAAAATCTCTTTAAAAAAATAGTAAAAACAGCCCAGCTCTTACACTCAATACCCATCTGAACTTGGGTAGAAACATAGTAATAATAAGCTGATACTTAATAAGACATTTAATCCTTGTAGCAATCCTGAATTTAGATACTGCTGTTATCTCCATTATACAAATGAGCAGTCATAGCAAAGCTTAAATAACTTGCTTAAGGTCACACAACTATGAATTGGAAGATCAACATTTCATGTCCCAAGAGTTAGGTTCTGGAGTCCATGCTTTCAACTCTTCTGCCATGATTTCCTTTGTTTCCTTGTGTATAAATTGCAAATTGGAGCTAATAATATACCCTGTGGAATTGTGAGGAGATTGAGTTAATTCACATAAATCGCTCAGAACAGTGACTGACAATAAGTGTTCACTTTTGCTGTCATCATTAAGTTAGTGTTTTCTGATGTGTGTTAGGAGATAGAAGAAAGCAGAAGTCAAAGCAGACAGATGCTCTTTCTGTCTTTACTAAGTAAGCGTAGCCCTTTTATCTGTTGTCATACCTTGCTCCTAGCTTGGTAGAAATGGTATCACACATACAAAAGTGTACAACATTAGTCGAATTCAATGCCCTTCTCTTTTAGGAAACTTGGGCTATAAAAGAAAAAGGACTTTTACAAGCTTTTAACAATGTTATTTTTTCCTTGTCAAGAATGTTATATAAAAGGTGCTCATTTGAAGAACCAAACGATTTATCATACATTCTCAAAATACATTTAAGTTTGTTGCTTGGGCCAGGAATCCACTATTTTCAATTACTTATCTTCAGTCTCAGCCTGACAGTTTAATGTGTCAAGATTTTCTATACAAGGGTTCTTTAAGAAGTTCATGGAAAATAAGTGTTAGGAAAAATTACGCATGGATTTCAAGGTTTTTTTTAATATATATACAGTAGAATAAACTCATACCATAGTTTTATCTTTCTACAAACTTTATAGTTCCCTTTTAAATTCATACACAATAATTATTTGTTAGCTTTAAGAGTAACTGGGCTTTGAAGGGACCAGCAGTTAGCGGAATGGCTATGTCGCTGGACTCCCATGCAGTCGACCATGGTTCGAGTCCCAGACCTGGTGGCTTAAACTCACGCCAGGCACGTGTGCGTGCATGCCCAAGATCCCGAGAGGAGAATGGAGGAGAAGGGATGGTGGAGTGGCTTCCCCTCCCCCCGGGGGGGGATGATTTCTCACTTTCTATCTCTGTCTCCCCCTGTCTTTCTGGTGAGCACACTTGCCCTATAGCAAAACCTCTCCAAAAATAAATAAATAAATAAAAGAATAACTGGGCTTTCATTGATAAATTTTTAAAAATATACTCTATCTGGGTATTAGTAATGTGATTCAGAATTCAAAAAGACACATTCTCCCTCTTTTCATGCCCCCACAGGAACTGAGTCCTCTTTTTTTTTTTTTTTTTCCAGTGCCAAGAATTTAAGCAGAGACCTGATGTGAAACTTACCGACTCACATGGTAGCAAATACAAAGTAGAGCAGTGATCCTGACTTCATCGTCTGGTGCAGGGGTCTGCTGAAATGCCACACACAAGCTAGTCCACACTGCAAGTCATTCTCTGGCAGTGGTCACTGCTAGCATAGCAAAACCATGCTGGGGGAGTGGGACAAGTGAGCACCGTTTCTTACAGTGTTCTCCTGCTGCCAGGCTCCCTGTGCCCACATTACCTGGAGCAGAGGTCACCACCAACCAGCCTAAGACAGACCAACAGGCAGGGCCAACCACTCTTCACCATGACCGCCAGCCAGCCGCATCTGCACAGCAATAGCTGTGGCATTAGTAACCGGGATCCCTGTAGAGGAATTCCTCTCTGGCAATGATAGCTGGAAAGAGAAACAGGACCTTCTAGTGGAGGAAGAAGTTGGGTGAATGAATGAGTGGCAGGGGTCACTTCCAAAGGGACTAGGAGGGATAAAACAACTCAATTCAGGCAGCTGCTCCTCCCCACCCCCCCCCAAAGTTGCCTGCTGACTGAAGGGAAGCCATCTCCCATGAGGCCAAGTCAGCTGGTGGGAGCCATGTTCTCAGTAAGTCCTTCCTGGGGCCAGGGCTTCAAGTCCCAAGGCTCTTGGCTCCCTATCTGCTCAACCACCCCCTCCACACTTTCTAGTCTCACTCCTCGAGCTGCTGCTTATACTGCTGCTGCTACTACTGCTGCTTCTTTCTTCTTCTCCCTTCTCCCTCCTCCCTTCTTTTTTGCTGCTTTGCTATCTTTTGACATGCGCCTTGCCCTCTTGCCTGGATCACTGTCAGAGTCTGAGCTATCAGAATCAGATGACTTCCTGTCTCTATGTTTCTTTTTCTTGTTTTTTGTTGTTGTTGTTGTTGTTTGGAGAGGTTTTTGCTATAGAGCGCATGCACTCGCCAGGCAGACAGAGAGAGACAAAAAGCGAGAAATCACCCCCCAGGGGGGATGGCCACACCGCAATCCCTTCTCCATTCTCCGCTCGGGATCTTGGGCACACATGCACATGTGCCCGGCGTGAGTTTAAGCCACCAGGTCCGGGACTCGAACCGCAGTTGACTACGTGGGAGTCCAGCGACATAGCCATTACGCTAACTGCTGGTCCCTGGTTTTCTTTTTCTAGAAGAATTTCTTGTGGGGTCAAGTTTCTCAAATTCTGCTGACTCTTCCTCTCCTTCTCTTCCTCCTCTTCAGGTATTAGACAGGATTTGGTCCCTCCTGGTTGCATGAAAACAGTCTTCGGCAAAGTGATCTTTGCGACCACGCTTCTTGCAGGTAGTGTTCAAGACAGCCTCGAATGTGACCTTCCCTGTGTAATCCTGGAAAGAACACCTCTGTCTCTCTTCTTGCCTCTCCTTTGAAAATAGTGTAGAGGGTAGGCAAGTTTTCCATGGTTTCAGGCCTTCTTGAATTCATTTTTTTTATTTTTTTTAAATTACTTTATTGAACTTCATTCCTTTTAAGTTGATCACGGGCAGCTGCCCCCCCCCCCCCCCCCCCAAAGTTGCCTGCTGACTGAAGGGAAGCCATCTCCCATGAGGCCAAGTCAGCTGGTGGGAGCCATGTTCTCAGTAAGTCCTTCCTGGGGCCAGGGCTTCAAGTCCCAAGGCTCTTGGCTCCCTATCTGCTCAACCACCCCCTCCACACTTTCTAGTCTCACTCCTCGAGCTGCTGCTTATACTGCTGCTGCTACTACTGCTGCTTCTTTCTTCTTCTCCCTTCTCCCTCCTCCCTTCTTTTTTGCTGCTTTGCTATCTTTTGACATGCGCCTTGCCCTCTTGCCTGGATCACTGTCAGAGTCTGAGCTATCAGAATCAGATGACTTCCTGTCTCTATGTTTCTTTTTCTTGTTTTTTGTTGTTGTTGTTGTTGTTTGGAGAGGTTTTTGCTATAGAGCGCATGCACTCGCCAGGCAGACAGAGAGAGACAAAAAGCGAGAAATCACCCCCCAGGGGGGATGGCCACACCGCAATCCCTTCTCCATTCTCCGCTCGGGATCTTGGGCACACATGCACATGTGCCCGGCGTGAGTTTAAGCCACCAGGTCCGGGACTCGAACCGCAGTTGACTACGTGGGAGTCCAGCGACATAGCCATTACGCTAACTGCTGGTCCCTGGTTTTCTTTTTCTAGAAGAATTTCTTGTGGGGTCAAGTTTCTCAAATTCTGCTGACTCTTCCTCTCCTTCTCTTCCTCCTCTTCAGGTATTAGACAGGATTTGGTCCCTCCTGGTTGCATGAAAACAGTCTTCGGCAAAGTGATCTTTGCGACCACGCTTCTTGCAGGTAGTGTTCAAGACAGCCTCGAATGTGACCTTCCCTGTGTAATCCTGGAAAGAACACCTCTGTCTCTCTTCTTGCCTCTCCTTTGAAAATAGTGTAGAGGGTAGGCAAGTTTTCCATGGTTTCAGGCCTTCTTGAATTCATTTTTTTTATTTTTTTTAAATTACTTTATTGAACTTCATTCCTTTTAAGTTGATCACAGAGAGACAAAGTGAGAAGGCAAGCTGACAGGTCCTGGACAGCCACGTGGGAGTCCAGCACCCTTAACCACCATGCCACCTGCCGGCCCCCTCTTGAATTTATTCTTAAAGTTCTATGGCTCCTCCATTTCCCTTATGCTAAAATCAGTTCAAGTTGGATCAGCAGTTGGTGTAATGGCTGTGTTGCTGGACTCCCATGTAGTCGACCACAGCTCAAGTCCCAGACCTGGTGGCTTAAACTCTTGCAGGGTGCAGTGGGTGTGTGCCCAAGATCCAAGAGAGGAGAATGGAGAAAAAGGGATTGCCATCCCTCTGGGTGGTAATTTCTCACTTTCTATCTCTGTCTTACTGGTGAGCGCACACACTAGTATAATCAATTCAAATGTCTCTACTTCAGCTCCAGGCAGTCCCACTTTGCCACTGCCCCAGGTCCTCTTTTTGAAGGCAATCAGTATTGTAAATTTTTTATACATCCATCAAAATACTTACCTTTTTACAAGTAAACTGGTATACATTTCCTTTTTTATAAAAACTGTAGCACTGCTCTGTGCCTTGCCTTTTTTTTTATTTTTTTTTTTCATTTCATATATATTGCTTATTTTTCCTCATTAGTAGCACATAGACTCCTGCTGGGTTTTTTGTTTTGTTTTGTTTTGTTTGTTTTTCAACAGCTACTTGGTATTCTTTTGTTTGAATATGCTACAGATACCTAGGTTCTTTCTCGTCTTTCTCAGTTAGAAACAATATTGCAGTTTAATGCATACAGGGCCCCTGTGTTTTATTATGTCATCACATAAAAATTACTTTGTGGGGCTGGCAGGTGAAGTGGTGGTTAAGATGCTGGACTCCCACATGGCTTACCTTGGTTCGAGTCTTGGACCTGGGCGCTTGCTCTGTCACTTTCCCTTTCTCTCTCTCTCTGGTCAAATTTGAAATAATGATAAATAAAATAAATAATTTTTAAAATAAGTTTAAAAATTACTTTGAGCCTCATAAAAACTTTTTAAAAATATTTGTCATAGCAGTGCATGCATGCATGGGGGTGGGGAGGGCAAATGGAAACAGAAGCACTGTTGATAGTGTCTTTGTCGAAGAAAAGAAAGATTACCTGCAACATTAGCTTCCCAAAATAGTAAATTGTTTTGATGCATCTTTTTTAAAAATCATTATTTTTATGAATCCACTCTTTAGAACCATTATCTTTTTTTTTTTTTTTTTTTTTTTGAGAGATTTTCATTGTGGGGCTCGTT
>NW_006159872.1:80531-90175 GCF_000334495.1 Tupaia belangeri chinensis | reverse complement strand
CTGCGTGGGAGTCCAGCGACATAGCCATTACGCTAACTGCTGGTTCCCAAGAACCACTATCTAAATATACAGTTGGAAGGAGATAAATATACCACCAAGACCTAAAATTCTAGGATTTTTTTAAATTTTTCTTTTTTTTTAGAATTTCTTATTTTATTTATTTAATTAACTTATTTTATTTTATTTTTATTTGACCACAGAGGGACAGAGTGAGAGAGAGAAAGTGAGAAAGCAAGCCTCTGGGTCAGGGACTCGAACTGGTGTTGACCATGTGGGAGTCCGGTGCCCTTAACCACCATGCCACCTGTCAGCCCCCCTATGATTCTAGGATATTAACCCAGGGCATGTGTATACATTTAAAATGCCTTTTGTGGAGTCGTTGGGAACCTATCATATATAGCATGGGGTTTGGAGCTGGGCTAGCAGGCATCATCTTTCTGTTTTTCATCTTGCTTTCTGAACTCTCAGAAAAATTGTGTCATTATCACTTGCACCCTTATTAGAATTGTAGACTATAAATGCATATTGTTTCTATTAAAAACATCTAGAGGGCCCGCCCCATAGCCTAGTGGTTAAAGGAAATCAGATCCCATGTAGCTGACCGCAGTTCAAATCCTGGCCTTGATGGCTTGAAAAACACCCTGGGCACATGTGCTGGCCTGCCAAACTCTCTGCAGGATGGAGAAATGGAGCGAAGAGTTTGTGGTTTGACCATGTCCCATTAGGGGGAATGCTTTTTCCTTCTCCCTCTGTCTGTCTGTCTCTGGTGAGTGCAAGCAACCTCTGTCAGCAAAACAAAACAAAACACAAAAGCACCTAGAGATACAAGACTGAGGAAACTTGCAGAGGTTTTGTACTGTTGTTATAGTTCATGTGTTATGGAACTCTTGTGAAGTCCTAATGTTACCTAAACGTGGGAAATAGATATAATGAGGATTCAAAAATACAACATTTAGCATTCTACTGGAAATTATGAAAGCAGTGATTAGCCTCCATGAATTGAATGTTTCCTAAAGGACTCGGGTTCATTGCAGAATGTTTAGCAGCGTCCCTAGCCTCTGCTCACTAGGTGTCACTTGGTTCTCCTCTTCTTTCTCCAAGTTGTGATAACCGAAATGCCTCTAGATGTTTATTGCTGAATGTTTAGGGGCTGTGGTAGAGCGCATGCAAAATTACCCTGGTTGAGAACCATTAATTTGGAATAAAAAATCATTGATCATTAAGAATCAGTTTGAGGAGGATAGAGGAAAGCAAATTGTGACAGACTAATACATCCTTCTTGTTAGAATTCCGAGAATGATAGATCAAAATAATTTCATTATTAGTATCATGTCTTCATTAAAGGAAGGCATTTAGTAGTCTCATCATAGCATTTTGAAGAAATACAAGGGGCCTTAAAAAAGTTAATGAAGGGACCAGCAGTTAGCATAATGGCTATGTCGCTGGACTCCCATGTAGTCGACCGTGGTTCGCGTCCCAGACCTGGTGGCTTAAACTCACGCCGGGCGCGTGTGCGTGCATGCCCAAGATCCCAAGAGGAGAATAGAAGAGAAGGGATTGCAGCGTGGCCATCCCCCCTGGGGGGTGATTTCTTGCTTTCTGTCTCTCTGTCTCTCTCTGTCTGTCTGGTGAGTACACGCGCCCTATAGTGAAAACCTCTTCAAAAAAAAAAAGTTCATGAAAACTGCATATTCTAAAAAGACTATGTGTGGATGTCAAAAATTTTTTGCAACAAAATGAACTCTTGGATTTTTTTTTTTTTTTTAATGTGCCGGAGGGCGAGCAGTGGGGCAGAGGAATGAGAAATCATCCCCCATCCCCCACCCTTTACCCCTGCCATGAGAAATAACCATGCCACAACCACTTCTGTTCCACTCCCTCCTTGCAGGATTTTGAATATGCACACACGGATGCCTGATGTGTTTTTCAAGCTGCTGGCATGGGATTCAACCATGTGGTTCGCCATGTAGAATCCAGCCACCTTAACCAGCATGCCAAGGACAGATCCTAAACTCTTATTTTAATTTCATTTTTTTTCTACAGACTTTTTAAAGTCCTTTTGTATATATTGATTGTTTAATTGGTTGGATAACCATATCCAGAGACTACCTATAAGTTAAATTGGTTGAAATTCCCTTAACCATTGACGTCCCTTAATCCCTTGACGTCTATGCAATGGTTCTCAATCTTGGATGAACATTAGAATCAGCCAGGTAGCTTTAAAAACTGCTGATGTCTGGTGTCACTACCAGAGCTTTTGATACCATTGGTCTGGGGCACAGTTTGGGCATCAGAATTTTTAAACTATGCACAGGTGGTTCTAGTGTGCAGCCGTTGTTGAGAACCCACTGATCTAGGCTGTGCCCTACAACTCTTCAGTTGGCCCTGTCTGGTTCAGTAGTTGTATTAATGACTTGTGTGAGATAACAGAAGGTATACTTTGCAAATGTGTAGTTCCTACAAAAATTCTGGGAACCAGCAGTTAGCATAATGGCTATGTTGCTGGACTCCCTTGTAGTTGACCGCGGTTCGCGTCCCAGACCTGGTGGCTTAAAACTCACACCGGGCGCGTGTGTGTCCATGCCCAAGATCCCAAGAGGAGAATGCAGGAGAAGGGATTGCGGCGTGACCAGCCCCCTGGGGGGGTGATTTCTCGCTTTCTCTCTCTATGTCTCTCTCTGGCGAGCGCACGCGCCCTATAACGAAAACCTCTCAAAAAAAAATTCTAAAGAGCAGGTAATATGTTGGTGATAGATTTAGAAAAACGAAAATATCTCCGTATGTGTGATCTTAGATTGAATCCTATAACAAAGCAGATACTGTCAAAAAAGCTGAGGAAATCTAAATGAAAGTTGTAGTTTAACAATAGTATTGCACTAATGTTAATTTCTTAAGTTTGATACTCTAGTTATGTGCAGTTTTTATATTAGGAGATGCTGAATGAAGAATGTTAATGGCGAGCCAGATGGTGGTGCAAAGGTAAAAAATAATGGTGTGAAACTGACACACATGAGACTGTTCCTGGTTCAAGTCTAGAGACCTCCCAGAGATACAAAGGCCCAAGATCCAGGGCTGGCCAAGACTGCGGGTGGATTATGCCAATGAGGCTTATTAGGGGTGCTCTCTCTCTCTCATTCTCTCTGTGTGTCTCTCTTGCTCATGGAAGAAATAAATTATATCAGTTTTTTTAAAAGAAGTTTTGTTTTTTCAAAAGATTTACACCATCTGCTAGTCCCTAAATTATGTCAGTTTTTAAGTAAGAGTGTAATTAGCTCTTTGTATTGCCTTTGCAAATGTTCTGTAAGTTTACATTTTTTTTTAAATAAAAATTTTTTAAATATTACAAATAGCTAATAGTTGCAATTATTTATCTATGTAACTGGAAGCTTGTAATATTGTCTGACCAAGATAAAAGAACAAATTTTGTAGGATATTGAGAGAGAGATGAAACCACAACTCTGTTCCATAATTTCTGATTTTTAAATGTTATCAAAACAGCTTTTAGTTCTTATAACTTTGTAAGTAAATATTAAAAATACAAGGGTCCTACAGATGGTCTAATGGTTACATCACTGGATTCCCACATAGTCAACAACGATTCGAGTCCCGGACCCAGTGACTTGAAACTCATGCCAAGCATTTGTGCTTGCGTTCCCAAGATCCCAGGAAGAGAAGGAAGGAGAAAGGGTTATGGTGTGTCCATCCCCCCAGGGGGTGATTTCTTGCTTTCTTTCTTCTCTCTGTTTCTCTGGCAAGTGCACATGCTCTATAGCAAAAATATGAAGAAAAAATTATTTATATATATATATATATGTGTGTGTGTTTGTAGTTTGCAAAATACATTATTAATAAAAATGTTCAACAAACTGAAATAATGTTCAAAATTACTTAAATGAATTGTATTAGTTCACATATTTTTAGCTAGGGTCAAAATCAACAGGTAGCTGCACAAATGAAGAATTGAGATCTAGGAGAAACAATAGTACAGTGACAAAGAGCCTGGGCTTTCCAATTCAGTAACTGTGTGTGGCGCGATAAGAAACATAGATAGCTTGAGCATCCCTAGTCAGAAAACCAAAATCCAAAATGCCCCCAAATCTAAAGCTTTTTAGCTCTGACATGACACCCCAAGTGGAAAATTTTACATCTGACCCCATGTGCTGGGTCGCTACAGTGTAAAAATATTTTGTAAAATTACTTTCAGGCTATGTGCATAAAAGGAAATATAAGTGAATTTTGTGTTTAGACATGAATCTAGCATCCATTATATCTCATTATATATATATGTAAATATTTTAAAATCCAAAATCTAAAGCACTTTTGGCCCCAAGCATTTCTTAATTTTTTTTCTTGGAGAGGTTTTTGCTATAGGGCACGTGCACTCTCCAGAAAGACAGAGAGAGACAGACAGAAAGCGAGAAGTCACCCCCCGGGGGGATGGCCACTCCTCAATCCCTTCACCATTTTCCTCTTGGGATCTTGGGCATGCACGCACATATGCCCGGCGTGAGTTTAACCCACCGAGTCTGGGACTCGAACCGCAGTTGACTACATGGGAGTCCAGCGACATAGCCATTACACTAACTGCTGGTCCCAGTAAGGAAGGGGTACTCAACCTATATTTGATCTCTACCCCAGTTCCAGACTCAGAACTCCTAAAACTTGTATAACTTCCTGAGACATGGGAACCTCTTTTTATATGATCACACTTGGTGAGCTCCTGAATAGCTTAATGATGGGGGACCATCACTGGAAAGAACAAGTAATGATTCCAATTTGGAATTTTCAGCCTCATTGCCCATCTTTTGCATTTGCGGTGGAGCTGGAAACTTGAGTTAATAATCAATCATGCCTACATGGTGGAGTTTTCATAAAAATCTAAATTATGGAGTTCAGAAAGCTCCCTGGTTGGCAGATACATCCACATGGCTAGGAATGCACCACAAATTCCACAGGGACAAACGCTTCTGCACCAGGACCCTTCTGGATCTTACCCTGTTACCTCTTCATCTGGTTGTTCACTTATATACTGATGTCTTTTGTAGTAAATTGGTAAACTTTTGTAAAGGGTTTCCCTGCATTCTTTGAGTTATTTTAGCAAATGGCCAGAATCTCCCAGGTGTAGCTAAGTTGGACAAAAGTCCAGGTAACCTGCAATTAAATTGTAGGACACCCAGTTGGTATCCAGAATTAAGAGATTTACATGGTGCGGAAAACTTACACATTTGGTTTCAGAAGTATTAGGAGTAGAAGAAACAGGTTTTCCTTTACCATGTTTACAGCCAGACTTCACCAGACTCTACTTGTACAGTGGTTTCTATTTCAGAAAATTTGTGACATTGTAGCTCCTACCATAAAAAGGTAAAGTCTACTTCTCATTCTTTGCAACTGGGTTGTCAAAGAAGGGAGTAGATTGTGTCAAAAGTGTAACTGTGCTTGTTCTGAGCCTAGGCTCAAGAAGCCCTAAGTGCTTCGGGCTCTTGGGCAGTTGCCACTGGTATGAGAACAAGTCCAGGCCATGCTGTGAGAGGATGAGAGTGTGCAGCAGAATCAGTCATCCTAGCTGAGGCTAGTCTAGACCAGCCCAGCAGAGATAGCCAAGCCTAGGCCACCACAAAAGAACTTACTGATCTGTCTGTAGCTATAAAGTTGTGAGCAATAATAAATAGTTGTTTCAGCACACTCACTGAGTTTTGGAACAGTTTGTTTTTTAGCAGTAGTTGCTACAGTTCTTAGAGGATTCCATAATAAAATAGCACAGAGCACATAATATAGCTGTTACACACTATCTGCACACGCTAATCAGTGCATGTTAGCTGCTGCTATTTCCATTAATCTGGCTAAACAGCAACAGTTTTTAGAAGTATTTATTTAATTTTATTTATATCTTTTTTTTTTTTTTTTAATTTGACCAGAGAGAGACAGAGAAAGTTAGAAAGCAAGCCACCAGGTCTAGGACTCGAACCGCTGTCAGCCATGTTGGAGTTCAGCACCTTTACTATCATATTGCATCACCTGCTGGCCCCAATAGCAACAATTTACAATAGCTTTATTGAAATATAATTCACATGTCATAAAATTCACCCTTTTTAAAGTGCATACAGAGCTGTGCAGCCATTGCCTCTTAGTTTAGAACATTTTTATCACCCTCAAAATAGTCAAGTCATTCCCCATTTCTCCCTCCAGACTCCCCCATTAATCATGTAATTAATAAGCAGATTCTGGACATTTCATGTAATTAAATTGCACTATATATAGTCTTTTGTGAATAGCTTATTTATTTTTTAAATTTGCTATAGGGCTCATGTACTCACCAGAGAGAGGGAAAGTGAGATGGTACCCCTAGGAGGGATAGCCACACCACAATCACTTCTCCTTCATTCTCCTTTTGGGATTTTGGTCATGCATACACAGAGGCATGTGTACCCAGTCCTACATGCACACAGCCACATGTTCCTTTTACATTTTTTTTGCTGGACCAACAGGTGGCGTGGTGGTTAAGGTGCTGGACTCCCACGTGGCTGACCATGGTTCAAGTCCTGGACCTGATAGTTTGTGTTCTCACTTTCCCTCTCTTTCTTTCTTTTTCCCATTCTGATAAGTACAAATTAAATAATAATAATTATTATTAATTAATAATTTTTAAAGATCTTCTCTTTTTTTTTGCTAGAGGGCATGTACACTCACCAGAGACAGAGAGAGGGAAAGTAAGAAATCACCCCCTAGAGGAGATGGCCATGCTGTAGTCCCTTCTTCATTCTCCTCTTAGGATTTTGGTCATACGGTCATACATGCCCCCTGTGATTTTCAAGCCACCAGGTGTGTGACTTGAACCATGGTTTGCCACATGGGAATACAGTAACTTAGCCACTGTGCCACCTGCTTTCTCCTTTTTTTTTTTTTTTTTTTAAATCAAGTGCCAGAGGGCATGTGCCAAAAGAGATGAAGAGGGAAAAATCACCCCCACTGCGATATGATCCTGCCACAACCCTTCTTCAGCCTAGTGGGGCTTTTGGACATGCACATTCACACAGTGTGTTTTCCAAGCCATCAGGCCAGTCTTGAACTGTTGTCAGCTATGTGGAATCTGATTCCTGTAACCACTAGGCTATAGGTCCAGCCCTAAGTTGTATACCCATGGACAAGGTTTTTTGGTTGATAGTTTTGTTTTACTTTTTGCCGTAGGATCATGCACTCACCAGACAGACATAGAGAATGAGCAGTCAGGCCACACCACAGTCCCTTCTCCATTCTCTTCTCAGGAGTTTGGGCACACAGGCACACATATCCAGCATGACTTACTTTCTTTTTTTCTTTCTTTCTTCCTTTCTTTCTTTCTTTCTTTCTTTCTTTTTTCTTTTTTTTGAAGAGTTTGTTTTGTTTGTTTGTTTGTTTAGAGATTTTCTACTATAGGGCACATGTGCTCACCAGAGAGACAGAGCGAAACAGAGAGGATGCAAGAAATCACCCTCCGGGGGGATAATCATTTTGCATTCCTTTCACCTCCGTTCTCTCAAGATCTCGGGCACGCGTGCACATGTGCCTGGCATGAGTTTTAAGCTGCCAGGTCCAGGACTTGAATACAATCAACTATGTGGGAGTCAAGCAATGTAACCCTTATGCCATCTGCTGGTTCCTCCCAGCATGATCTTCAAGCCACCAGGTCCGAGACTTAAACCACAGTTGGCCATGTGCGAATCCAGTACCTCTGCCCCCAATGGATCTGCTGGCCCCCAATTTTTAAAATCTTTTTTGGGGGGACCAGCAGTTGGAGTAATGGCTATGTTGCTGGACTCCCATGTAGCTGACTGCAGTTCAAATCCAGGACCCGGTGGCTTAAACTCACGCTGAGTGCATGCGTGTGTGTGCCCAAGATTACGAGAGGAAAATGAAGGAGAAGGGATTGAGGCGTGGCCATCCCCCCCCCCAGGGGGGTGATTTCTCGCTTTCCGTCTCTCTGTCTCTGTCTTTCTGGCAAGTGCACACACCCTATAGCAAAAAATCTCTCAAAAAAAGAAACATCTGGGGAGCAGGGTTGGGCAGGTCAGATAATGTGGTAATGACACCTTGGTGCTTTGAGTATTTTAAGAGTAGGAATAGTCAAGATTGGGTTGGGGGCCTTAGGGTTGGAATCAACTAATACAGAGGCTTAAATTTGGCATGGGAGTTAGCTGGTCACAGATGAGAGGAGACAGTGGTACAGGCACAGGAACTGAGGTTATTTAAGTGAGAGGTGGTCAAGAAAAATTGAGATTAAGAAAATTGAACTGTTCAGAAATGGGCATTGGGCACTAGGTGGAGAAGAATTCTCGTGGGTGGGTGTTCAGCACTAAGTGATCACGGTGATAGTTGCCAAGATGACCACCAAGTTCTACAACTTGATAGGAAGAAGTAAAGGTATAGCTGTACTTTTGGCTATAGTCTATTACAGTGAAAGGCTACAAAGTACTATCAGTAATCAGATAAATTCTGGAAGAAACCAGGTGTGAACTTCCAAGTGTCTTTTCCCAGAGAATCACAGAGGACACAGTTAATTCTCCCAATAACAAATTGTGACAACACATGTTGAATGTCATCTACCAGGGGCACACCTGTTAGAGACTCATTGCCCAGAGCTTTTACTGGGGGCTGGTCATGTTGATATTATCTGCTGAGCATGGACCAAAATTCCAGACTCAAGGGAAAGCAGGTGTTCAGTACAATCTACATTGTGTATATAAACAGTTTGGGCATGGTTGGTTACCCACTCTTAACCTGTTCTGGAAATGGTGGGAACCCTTCCAAAATCCACGTTCCTGAACAGTGCCGTCCCTGCAAGCAAGCCTTTCTAAAGATAGCGATCTCAGGTGCCAACCAGCCATCATGGTAGTTAAAGCCGCTGAATCCTACATGGCCAACTACATAGTTCAAGAATGAAAGAGGAGGGATAGCAGTGTGGCCATTTTCCCTGGGGGGTGATTTCTTGCTTCCTGTCTCTCTGCCTCTCTGGCAAGAGCATATGCCCTATAGCAAAAATCTCTCCCCCCAAAAAATAAATAAAAAGTAAACTTGAAAACTAAAAAGAGATGAATTTTAAAAGAGTTTACCATGATTCTCTTGACCGTACTATAAGTTCATTAAGTCAGGACTATTAAAATTTATTCATCTCGAGATCAACAGATGGTGTAATGGTTATGTCACTGGACTTCCATGTAGCCAACCACGGTACAAGCCCTAGGCCCAGCAGATTAAGCCTCATGCTGAGGGGCCAGCAGGTGGCATGATGGCTAAGGCAGTGGACTCCCACATGGCTGACCACAGTTTGAATCCTGGACCTGGAGGCTTGCTTTCCTAACTTCCCTTTTTTTCTCTCTTTTTCTCTGGTCAAATTAAACAAATAATAGTGATAATAAATGAAATAAAGTAGTTCTTTAAAAAAAAAGAAAAAAAACCTCATATTAGGCTAAGCATGTATATGTGCGTCCCCAAAATTCTGAAAGACTGAAGGAGAAGGGATTGCAATGTGGTTTCTCACATTTTCTCCCTCTGTCTCTCCAATGAGCATACGTGCCCTATGACAAAAATTTCTCTTTAAAAATATTTGGGGGGGGGGCAGCAGTTAGCATAATGGCTATGTCGCTGGACTCCCATGTAGTCGACCATGG
>NW_006159872.1:78699-80498 GCF_000334495.1 Tupaia belangeri chinensis | reverse complement strand
TCACGCCAGGTGCTTATGCGTGTGTGCCCAAGATCCCAAGAGGAGAATGGAGGAGAAGGGATTGCAGCATGGCCAACCCCCCCCCGGAAGGGGGTGATTTCTCGCTTTCTGTCTCTTTCTGTCTTTCTGGTGAGCGCACGTGCCCTATAGCAAAAACGCCAAAAAAAAAAAAAAAATTTTTTTTTGTTTGTTTTTACAGGATCTGGCAAATACTAGGTGTTCAGTAACTTTTTAAAAAAATATATTTATTTATTTATTTATTTATTTTTTAATTTGAGTAGAGAGAGACAGAGAGAGAACAAGGGAGAGCAAGAAAGCAAGCCTGTGGGAATCCAATGCCTTTAGCTACCACGTCATCTGCTGGTCCCAGGTGTTCAGTAACTATTAACTTAAACAAGTGTAATTCTGTTCTTGTTGCTTTTATTGTTTTAAAGATTTGGGTTGGGACCAGCCCTGAGGCCTCGCGGTTAAGGGAGCCAGGTCTTACATGGATGACTAGGTGGTTTGAAACCTAGCTCCAATGGCTTGAAAAACCCACTGGGTAAAATACACGGGTGCCCCAAATCCTGGCAAGATGGAGAAATGGAGAAGGGATTACATTATGATCACGCTCCACTGGGGGAGGTACTCCATCCCCCATGTTTCTTGGTCTCTTTCTAGCACTGGCTGGAAAGCATATGCACCCTCCAGAAACTGTTTTTAAAAAGAGAGTTTTAGGGCTGGCCACTGTTGTGGTTAAGGGCGCTGGGCCTCCCACGTGGTCAACTGCAGTTTGAGTCCTGGACCTGGCGGCTTGCTTTCTCACTCTCTCACTCTGTCTCTCTCTGGTCAAATTAAAAACAAATAAAGAAATAGATAAAAATTAAATAATTATTTTTAAAGAGAGATTTTGGGGACCAGCAGGTGGTGTGATAGTTAAGGTGCTGGACTCCCACATGGCCAACCACAGTTTGAGTCCCAGACCTGGTGGCTTGTTTTCTCGCTTTCTCTCTCTCTCTCTCCTCTCTCTAGTCAGATTGAAAATAATAATAATAAATAAAATGAAATAATTATTTTTAAAAAAGAGAGACTTTGGTTGTACAAAAGGAAAAAATGGTTAGCGAAAATGAAGTAATTACCCAGAGATAAAATTTATTCTATTTCTGCTAGATATTAAGGGTTGTATTTAAGTTGATGGTGGTTAAGGCACTGGACACTTCCACATGGCCAACCATGGTTTGAGTCCCAGACCTGATAGCTTGCTTTCTCACTTTCCCTCTTTCTCTCTCTGTGTCTCTCTCCAGTCAAATTTAAATAATAATAATAATAATAAAATGAATGAATAAATAAAATTGAATAATTCTTTAAAAAAAAGAAAAACAGAGAGAGAAACTCATCATGACTTTCCCGATAACCTAATAACACATAGTATAAAAATAATGAAACAAATACTAATGGGTTCAGCCTACAGTCTGGTAGTTAAAAGAGTTGGGTCCTGGGGCCACTACATGGCATGGTGATGAAGGCACTGGACTCTCATGTGGCAGACCGTGGTTCAAGTCTCAGACTTGGCAGCTTGCTTTCTCACTTACCCTTTCTCTCTCTCTCTGTTTGTGGTTAGAACATGTGCCCATTTGTTGTGATTTTAAAAATACAAAAAAGAGGGACCAGCAGTTAGCGTAATGGCTATGTTGCTGGACTCCCACATAGTCGACTGCGGTTCGCGTCCTGGACCCGGTGACTTAAAACTCATGCCAGGTGCATGTGTGTGTGTGCCCAAGACCCGAGAGGAGAATGGAGGAGAAGGGATTGCGGCGGGG
>NW_006159872.1:75399-78474 GCF_000334495.1 Tupaia belangeri chinensis | reverse complement strand
GGCAGGGCATGTGTATGTGCATACACAAAAGGAGACTGGAGAAGGGATTGTGACATGACTGTCCCCCTTGAGGGTGATTTCTCGCCTTGTTTTTGTTTTTTTAAGGATTATTTATTCTATTTACCTTTATTTATTTATTTCATTTGACCAGAGAGAGAGAGAAAGTGGGATTATTTATTCCATGTTTCTTGGTCTCTTTCTAGCACTGGCTGGAAAGCATATGCACCCTCCAGAAACTGTTTTTAAAAAGAGAGTTTTAGGGCTGGCCACTGTTGTGGTTAAGGGCGCTGGGCCTCCCACGTGGTCAACTGCAGTTTGAGTCCTGGACCTGGCGGCTTGCTTTCTCACTCTCTCACTCTGTCTCTCTCTGGTCAAATTAAAAACAAATAAAGAAATAGATAAAAATTAAATAATTATTTTTAAAGAGAGATTTTGGGGACCAGCAGGTGGTGTGATAGTTAAGGTGCTGGACTCCCACATGGCCAACCACAGTTTGAGTCCCAGACCTGGTGGCTTGTTTTCTCGCTTTCTCTCTCTCTCTCTCCTCTCTCTAGTCAGATTGAAAATAATAATAATAAATAAAATGAAATAATTATTTTTAAAAAAGAGAGACTTTGGTTGTACAAAAGGAAAAAATGGTTAGCGAAAATGAAGTAATTACCCAGAGATAAAATTTATTCTATTTCTGCTAGATATTAAGGGTTGTATTTAAGTTGATGGTGGTTAAGGCACTGGACACTTCCACATGGCCAACCATGGTTTGAGTCCCAGACCTGATAGCTTGCTTTCTCACTTTCCCTCTTTCTCTCTCTGTGTCTCTCTCCAGTCAAATTTAAATAATAATAATAATAATAAAATGAATGAATAAATAAAATTGAATAATTCTTTAAAAAAAAGAAAAACAGAGAGAGAAACTCATCATGACTTTCCCGATAACCTAATAACACATAGTATAAAAATAATGAAACAAATACTAATGGGTTCAGCCTACAGTCTGGTAGTTAAAAGAGTTGGGTCCTGGGGCCACTACATGGCATGGTGATGAAGGCACTGGACTCTCATGTGGCAGACCGTGGTTCAAGTCTCAGACTTGGCAGCTTGCTTTCTCACTTACCCTTTCTCTCTCTCTCTGTTTGTGGTTAGAACATGTGCCCATTTGTTGTGATTTTAAAAATACAAAAAAGAGGGACCAGCAGTTAGCGTAATGGCTATGTTGCTGGACTCCCACATAGTCGACTGCGGTTCGCGTCCTGGACCCGGTGGCTTAAAACTCATGCCAGGTGCATGTGTGTGTGTGCCCAAGACCCGAGAGGAGAATGGAGGAGAAGGGATTGCGGCGGGGCCATCCCCTCTGGGGGGTGATTTCTCGCTTTCTGTCTCTCTGCCTCCCTCTGTCTGTCTGGCGAGCAAACACGCCCTACAACAAAAACCTCTTTAAAAAAAAAAAAAATACAATAAATAAGATAAATAATTCTTGGGGCCAGCAGATGGCATAATGGTTATGTCACTGGACTCCCATACAGTCCAACCAGGGTTTGAGTATGGCATTTGGCAGGGCATGTGTATGTGCATGCCCAAAAACCCAAAAGGAGACTGGAGAAGGGATTGTGACATGACTGTCCCCCTTGAGGGTGATTTCTCGCCTTGTTTTTGTTTTTTTAAGGATTATTTATTCTATTTACCTTTATTTATTTATTTCATTTGACCAGAGAGAGAGAGAAAGTGAGAAAGTAAGCTACCAGGTCTGGGACTTGAACCACAGTTGGTCATATGGGGTTCCAGCATCTTCAACTACCACGCCACCTCCCGGCCACTCACTTTCTGTCTCTGGCAAGGGCACATGCCCAATAGCAAAAATCTCTCTTTAAAAGAGTTTAAATAAATAATTTTTTTTTTTGAGAGGTTTTTGCTATAGGGCGTGTGCACTCACCAGAAAGACAGAGACATAGAGCCAGAAAGCGAGAAATCACCCCCCAGGGGGGATGGTCATGCTGCAATCCCTTCTCCTCCATTCTCCTCTCGGGATCTTAGGCACACACGCACATGCACCCGGCGTGAGTTTAAGCCACTGGGTCCAGGACTTGAACTACGGTCGACTACATGGGAGTCCAGCGACATAGCCATTACACTAACTGCTGATCCCAAAATAAATCATTCTTAATGGGGTTGGGGGGAGATGGGGACAGCTGGATCCCATACAGCTGAATGCTTAGTTTGAGTCCCAGTTCCAGAGGCTTGAAAAACACACCATGCACATGTGCGTGCAATGCCCAGCATCGCTACAAAAAGGAGAGATGGAGGAAAAGGGACTGTGCATGACCACGCCCGTATGGGTGCTTTCTTCTCCCACTCTCTCTCCCTGTCTGTCTCTTTCTGGTGAGTATACTGACCCTTTGGCAAATTAAAGAATAA
This sequence comes from Tupaia belangeri chinensis, assembly GCF_000334495.1. Lineage (NCBI taxonomy): Eukaryota > Metazoa > Chordata > Mammalia > Scandentia > Tupaiidae > Tupaia > Tupaia belangeri. Next base: position 76,062 of record NW_006159872.1, on the reverse strand, counting down.
AATAAAACAAATACTCAGGTTTCCATTATTCATTATTACAGATCAGTACCTATTTCCTTATGTCCCCTGCCCCAGGCTTTTTCCCTTTTCTTCCTCCGTAAAGGTAACCATTATCGACTTTCTGTTTTAATTTTACTACATGATGTGTACCACCTGCCAAATAATGAATAAAGTGGGAGGTTTTTTGCTTTAAATTTTATATAAATTATATCATGCTAGATATAATAGTTTTCATTCAGTATTAATGTTTGAGACTGGTCTACACTTACTGCAAGTGTAGTCTATTCTTTTTATGGCTATATGGTGTTTCATTGTATGCCCATAATCTGTCCACTGTTCTGTCAGTGGGTATCTGAATTTTTTTGTTAATAATTCATACTCTACTACTGTGAACATTGTTACATGTATTTCTCAGTGTGCATGTGTGAGTATTTTTCTGTTGGATCATTGGAAAAGTCATGATATATTTTTGCATAAAAAACACATCATAGGGAACCAGCAGTTGGCGTAATGGCTATGTCACTGGACTCCCACGTAGTCGACCGTGGTTCACGTCCTGGACCCGGTGGCTTAGAACTCACGCCGGGCGCATGTGCATGCGTGCCCAAGATCCCAAGAGGAGAATGGAGGAGAAGGGATTGCGGCGTGACCATCCCCCTTGGG
>NW_006159872.1:69219-75359 GCF_000334495.1 Tupaia belangeri chinensis | reverse complement strand
ACGTGCGCGCGTTAGGGAAAACCCCCCCCAAAAAAAAAAAAAAAAAAAAAAAAAACACATCATAGGGGTCAGCAGGTGGCAAGGTAGTTAAGGCTCTAGACTCTCACATGAATGACTAAGGTTCGAGTACTGAACCTGGTGACTTGCTTGCTTACTCTCTCTCTCTCTCTCTTTTTCTCTCTCTCTCTCTCCTTCTTTCTCTCCCTTTCCCCTTCTCTCCCCCTCTCTGATCAAATTAAAACAGTTATAATAAAAATAAATAAAATAAAAAGAAAAGTACATCATGACTTTTCCAACAACCCAATAGAATAAGTACCAAGGAATAGATTATCAGTCATAGGCTTGTATATTTTCAGCTTTGCAAAGATAATGCCAAATCCATTTTCCAAGATGCTTGTATTTACACACACATTGATCATGTATGAGAGTCCCAGTGTTTCACAGCTTCTTTAACACTTGCCGTTGGGGCTGGCAGGTGGCATGGTGGTTAAGGTGTTGGACTCCCACATGGCTGACCATGGTTTGAGTCCTAGATCTGGTGCCTTGCTTTCTCACTTTCCCTTTCTCTCTCTAGTCAAAACATTTTTAAAAAGGTAAATAATAATAAATAAAATTAATTCATTCTTTTTTTTTAAATAAGAACATTTGCTATTACTTGACTCATTTTTTTCTAGTCTGGTGATTGTGAATTTCTCCTTGTCATAGTTTTACTTTGTATTTCCCTCATTTGTGATGAGTTTGAACGTCTTTTCATGGGTTTACTAGCCATTTGTGTTTCCTTGCCTGTTCATGTCTTTTGCTCATTTTTATCAGTTTTTAGGTGTTCTTTATGTAGTCTAGATATTAATTTATTGTTGGTTTTACAAATGTGCTTATCCAGTTGTGGCTTACCTTTTCACTTGTTTTTTTTTAGGAGTGCAAGGATAATGCTGAAAGGAATAGCAAGGTTTATCTCCAGGGTCCATAAGGTGAGTCCTAATTAATCTCAACAGTTTGTGCACGTGGCTTTGTAGGTGGATTTTCTTTGTTTTAGATGGATTTCTTGTATCCAACATCAAATGTTCTAAAGTATCTCACCTAGCTGGTGGTGTATGTGGGGTTTGTTTGTTTAAGAATTATTTTACTTAACTTTATCATTTTTTTTTTTTTTTGGAGAGGTTTTTTGCTATAGGGCGCGTGCACTCGCCAGACAGACAGAGAGAGACAGAGAGACAGAAAGCGAGAAGTCACCCCCCGGGGGGATGGCCACGCCGCAATCCCTTCTCCTCCATTCTCCTCTCGGGATCTTGGGCATGCATGCACACACGCCCAGCGTGAGTTTTAAGCCACCAGATCCGAGATGCGAACCGTGGTTGACTACGTGGGAGTCCAGCGACATAGCCATTACGCTAACTGCTGGTTCTCTATCTATTTATTTTTAATTGACCAAAGTGAGAGAGAGTGTGAAAAAGCAAGCCGCCAGGTCTGGGACTCCAACCACAGTTAGTCCTATAGGAGTCCAGTGCCCTTAACCATCATGCCACTTGCCAGCCCCCTTATTTTTTATTATTTAAAAAAATTTGATAGGGAATGTGTGCCCACCAGAGCAAGAGAGAAACCAAGCCACCAGGTCTGGACCTCAAACCGTAGTCAGCCGTGCAGGAGTCCAGTGCCTTAACCACCGTGCCACCTGCTGGCCCTCACTAGCTAGTGCTTTAATTTACAAGTTAATATTCAACAGTCATAATTCCATTTCTCTGTTCATACACTTAATTCCCAGCTGCTATAAAAATCTTCAAATAGCAGGTCTCAATAAAATAGTCATGTTTGATGACAACCAGATAGTGATGCAGCAGTAAAACACGAAGTTCTGCGAGGCTGGCCCATGTGGAGCGGTTCTGCATTTGTCTGGCGATCTCCCTGATTACACCATCACACAAGTGCTCATGGTCCAAAGCTGGCTAAGGCGAGGGGTGGATCATAGTATCAATACCTGCCGGGGGTGCTCTCTGTCTGTCTCACTCACTCATGGAAGAAATAAATAAACTCTTAAAAAAAGAGGTAACTAGTCTTACTTAAGGATTAATTTCCTCTGCGACAGGATAATTAACATATTATTAAATTTTTTTTCAACTGTAGTTATCTTTATTCTCTATTTTTTTCCTCTACTTGGACTAATGATTATCATACCTTAATGAAGTACTTAAAAAATAATAAGTTGCCAATTTAGGCCTCTAACATCAAAATTCTACAGTGAATTGTTTTACTACTAGTTATTGTCTGTGGGGATGTTCGCTGTGTGCCAGGTACCTACGTGCATTATTTCTTCTATCCTCATGATAAACACACAAGTACAGAAACCGAGGTTTACAATGGCCAGGTAACTTACCTAAGGAAACAGGCTCTGAAGTTGCAGAGCCCAGACTGGATGCTGAGTGGTCTGACTTCAAAGCCTATTGCCTAACTACTGCTGTTGTGCATCTTACGGTCTGTACTCTTCAGAACCTCACAGTCCAGGAGTGGAATCATGAGTAAGCGACTGTTGTAGTGCGGTTCTGTTACAACACACAGGAGGAGCACCCAACCTGGATTAACTGAGTCCAGAGGAAATCCCTCCAGAGCTAAATCCTGAAGAATGCAAACGGAAGGGCTTGGTCACTTGCTTCTGATCATTTAATTACAGATTAGGTTTTCTAGAAGAGCAGGAAGTGTTCCTCCTCTGCAGATCTCCCACCTTCAAGGGCTTCATGAAAAGCCTGTGTATATAAAATGACCCATTATTTAATATAAAATAAAACTCAAGTATAAGGATCAACAGAAGGATGGATTCTGGCTTTAACTGATCATATTATATTGCAAGGCTAAAATTTTTTTATTAATACCAAATAAGAAAGACCTGAGTCTAGACTACAGAGAGATGCTGATGAGAAGAATTTTGTAGATTTTTTTTGTTTTTTCTCTTAATTTGGTTCGAGGTGACCGTCTAGAACAGATTGCCCCTCAAGTGCTGTTCTGATTTCAGGAAATACGTGATGTTCATTGTGAGACGGAGCAGAGGCGGTTGTACATATAGTTATTTTCCTAGAAACAGAAGACTAGCGGGGCGAGGCCATATATAACACTCTAGGAAGTACAGAATCCATTTTGCTCGCTTTTCATTTTTGCTGCAAAAAGCGTAACTAGGCCTAACTAGAAAGTTACCAGATTATTGTAGAAATAGCACCACCTTGTGGCCTTTTAATGTTTTTAGTTTTTCACTTGACTTTTGTTTTGTTTTGTTTTTGTTATAGGGTGCATACCCTTACCAGAGAGAGATTGAGAGGGAAAGTGAGAAATCATTCCTGATGGGGAATGGCCACACTAGAATCCCTTCTCCATTGTCCTCTCAGGATTTGGGGTACACACACACATGTGCCCAGCATGATTTTCAAGCCAGTAAGTCCCAGGCTCAAACCACAGTTGGCCTTTTGGCTCTTCGAGTAGCACCGTGGCAATTGGCAAGAATAAATGCCTTACGAAAGGCGGCAAAAAGGGAGCCAAGGAAAAAGTGGTTGATCCATTTTCTAAAAAAGATTTGTATGAAGTAAAAGCACCTGCTATGTTCAACGTAAGAAATATTGGGAAGACACTAGTCACCAGGACTCAAGGAACCAAAATTGTGTCTGACAGCCTTAAGGGCCATGCATTTGAAGTGAGCCTTGCAGATCTGCAGAATGACGAAGTCACATTTAGGAAATTCAAGCTAATTACTGAGGACATTCAAGGCAAGAACTGTCTAACTAACTTCCATGGCATGGGTCTCACCCGTGACAAAATATGTTCCATGGTCCAAAAATGGCAGACCACGATTGAAGCGTATGTCGCGGTCAAGACTACTGATGGTTATTTGCTTCATCTCTTCTGTGTTGGGTTTACTAAAAACAGAACAACAGATACGGAAGACCTCTCATGCCCATCATGAGCAGGTTCATCAGATCTGGAAAAAGATGATGGAAATCCTGACCCGGGAGGTGCAGACAGATGACTTAAAAGAAGTGGTCAATAAACTGATTCCAGACAGCATTGAAAAAGACATAGAAAAGAGTCCATCTACCCTCTCTACAATGTTGTCAGAAAAGTAAAAATGCTGCAGAAGCCCAAGTTTGAATTGGGAAAACTCATGGAGCTTCCTGGTGAAGGTAGCAGCTCTGGAAAAGCAACTGGGGATGAGACGGGTATCAGAGTTGAACGAGCTGATGGATATGAACCACCAGTCCAAGAATCTGTTTATAAAGTTTAAATTTTTAATAGTGACAAAAAGTCCTATTTGTTACAAAAACAAAACAAAACAAAAAACCATAGTTGGCCATGTGGGAGTCTAGCACCTAAACTACCAGGCTACCTGCTGTACTCCCACATGGCTCCACTTGACTTTTTTAAATCATATGCAAAGCAGTTTATTTATTTATTTTAGGTTTTTGCCATGGGGCGTATGCACTCACAAGAGAAAGACAGTTGGTGAGGGGGAAAGTAAGAAATCACCCCCCCAATCGGGTGACCACACTGCCACAATCTCTTTTCTTTCATTCTCTTCCTGGGATTTTTAGTCACACATGCACATACACAGCATGATTTTCAAGCCACCAGGCCTGGGACTTGCACTATAGTTGGCCATATTGGAGTCCAACACCCAAACATCATTTTTTTTTTTTTAAGAATTATTTAATGATCTTCCTTCCTTCCTTCCTTCCTTCCTTCCTCCTTTCTTCCTTTTAATTTGACCAGAGAGGGACAGTGTGTAAGAGAGAGAGACTGGCAGGTGATGTAGCGGTTAAGGATGCCGGACTTCCACATGGCCAACCATAGATTGAGTGCTGGACGTGGTGGCTTGCTTTCTTAATTTTCTCTCTCACTCCGTCCCTCTCTGGTCAAATTAAAATAATTTAATAAATACAGTTAAATCAAATAATTCTTAAAAGAGAGAGAGGAAACTACTGGGTCTGGGACACAAATCTCAGCCAGCCACATGGGAGTCCAGTGCCCTTAACTACCATACCACCTGCTGGCGCCAAACACCACACTTTATAGGCAAGATTGGGTAGTAAATATAGAGACAAAGTTTCACCTACTTTGGATGTCACCTCAACATGCAGCATTTAAGGTTGCCACAGCAAGGGAAGAAAAGAGAAATTACACCTGTTCTTTTTTTTTTTTTTTTTTTAAAGAGATTTTTGCTACAGGGAACATGAAGTGTCCAGAGAGACAGAAAGCAAGAAATCACCCCCCAGGAGGGATGGCCACGCCACAATCCCTTTTCCTCCATTCTTCTCTTGAGATCTTGAGCACGCATACACACGCACCCAGTGTGAGTTTGAGCCCCTGGGTCTAGGACTCGAACCGCAGTTAACTACATGGGAGTCCAGCGACATGGTCAATACACCATCTGCTGGTCCCAAATTTATACCTACTCTTAGCTGTGCTGATGAGGAATAACGCAGATTCTTCCACTCTTAGCGTTTTAGCCAGGAGTAACCATAGGACTCCAGCTTAGCTGCAAGGGAAACACAAAGGTATGTGTCTTTGGCTGTCTGGCTGGCATTTCTGTCTCTGCTGTGGAGTTCACTTACTATGTAGCGTTCTCAAAGTTGGAGCAACTCTATCTTTACACTGTTACTTTCTGACACCCCCAGTGATAGTGTAGAGTACAACATGCCATTCTCGGAGTGCCTGCAGAGTCCTGCACTCTCCTTAGCTGTTACCTGTGCCTAAGGAAAGATTCTTTATCCCCAGGGCACAAGTCCTATTAATAGTATTTATGGTATGGTGGTTACTCAGAGAAGAAGATACAGGATAAAAAGAACCTGATCCCTTCTCTTCCACTGTGTAGCCTAGAATGAGAGGCAAACACGTGTAAAATAACACGATAGAATAAAGAGAGATTTTGGACTCAGGCAAACTATGGTATGGATTCTGATTGTACCACCTATCAACTCCATGACCTTAGTCAAAATTACTTAATTTACCTAAACTTACTTTCCCCCATCATAAAACAGGAATAATAATAATCTACTATCTAGGACTCTAGGTTCAAAAAGAGTACAAGTAAAATAGAGTATTGCCTGGCTCGTGTCTTAGATGTTCAGTTAACAATAGCCACGAGTACAGTTCAGGCAGGCAGACTA
>NW_006159872.1:66868-67451 GCF_000334495.1 Tupaia belangeri chinensis | reverse complement strand
ATATTTACTGAGGATGTAACATTTGAGTTGACACTTGATGTATGTATGCGATTTCCAGGGGGAGGGAAGCAAATGAGCAGAAGTACAGAGGCCCGCCGTACACGGTCCTGTATCTGGAATGTAGAGTTTAGGAAGGGATGAGACGAGAAAGGCAGATTGAAGTCCTCACAGTGGTCGTGATTTTTATACTGAAGAAATGTGAGGCTTATTTTGACGTCACTGGGGAAACAGCCAAAGTTTTGGTTAGCTGAAGGTTAAACTTGTTATTGTGGAGGACAAAGGATTATGAAGAGGAGGAATCAAAGATTTAGAGATAAGAATACCAGTTAGAAAGTTGCTATGCTAGCCTCTCTCAACCTCCATAGTGGGAATAGCCTGTTAGAGGTAGAATCTATAGGGCCAGCAGGTGTGGATTTCTCGCTTTCTGTCTCTCTGTCTCTGTCTCTGTCTGGCGAGCGCATGCACCCTATAGCAAAAACCTCTCAAAAAAAAAAAAAAAAAAAACTACTTGTGGAAAACACTGGGGAAACTCTGGGAGACATTAGGGTAGGCAAAGACTTCTTAAACAAGACTCCCAAAGCAC
>NW_006159872.1:35015-66304 GCF_000334495.1 Tupaia belangeri chinensis | reverse complement strand
GATTTCTCGCTTTCTGTCTCTCTGTCTCTGTCTCTGTCTGGCGAGCGCATGCACCCTATAGCAAAAACCTCTCAAAAAAAAAAAAAAAAGAAACTACTTAGTGAAATGAAACATAAATACAGGTAGCTTTTACATTACCTATTGATTTATCAAGTAATTCCCTTCCTTTCATCCCTATTCTTCTGTTATTCCTAAGCTGTTCCGTAAGTCTTTTCACCCCTATCTAAGACCTGTTGTCTTTAAGCTCATTGAGAGCGCTCTCCCCATAGCATTTTTTCAGAGTTGTCTCCTGAAATCTTAATCCCCCCAGCCTGGCTGCAGAGGTTTCACTGTGCAGCTCACTGAGTTGTCTGTAGAGCAGTTTGTTTTCCTTAGCTAGATGCATTACATACTTCCTCCTTACCGCTTCCTAATGAGAGATTCTTTATTCCAGGGCACAGCTAGCAAAAATGTTATAGAGGGTGGAATTATAACTATCTAAATGTGAGAGATATCACATTAATCCCCTGAGAACAGAGGTAGCATGTTTACTGGACAGTCAAGACATGTACAGCGCTGGCGACCGTTCATCACTGTGGGTGGGAACATTAGAAGGGCCCTGTTTTAGGTGTTAACGGCTGTGCTTCACTCCTGAGCAGTCTCTGACGGGACTGTTTGCGTCCATGGGTCAGAGTTCGGTTGCGCCAGCGTGCGATCTGGAACAAATTATCGGAGTGACATGATTGGACTTCATGAATTATAAATAATAATGAGGATCCTCTATATGTAGAATTAAAATCTCGTGGTCAGTGACATTTTTCTCTGTTACAAACATGGCTCACATCTTTAGTGTTATAGCAATCATAAAAGCATGCTAATTTCAAAACACTGAATGGTTTCTTTTATAGTTGGACCCTGGACGTTTTTTGCACGTGGGGACCCAGGCACCACAAAACATTGCTGTTCGCCTTGATAACCAAGTTCCAGTTGAGAGTCCCAGAACAGTTTCTCGCACCAGTGAGCGTGACCCGGTGAGTTGCTATTTTGTACATGGTGTTTTTCGGGACTTACACTTTGTGCTGCTACCCTCCTTTTACATATCAGGAAAACCAGAACTTAGAGCAGCTAAGCAGGCTCAGCCACAGTGGCACAGGGAGTGGGGTGCTGCTGCCCAGCGTCAGAGTCACAGGAAGAGGCCTCCGGTTCAATCTCTGGGTTCACCGAATACTCCAGGCACACCTGCGATCCTGGCCAACTGGAGGGCTCTGGGGAGCATCACCCATGGCGAGACCCTATCAAGGTTACCCGTGTCTCTCTCTCCCAAAATAAACAAACACATATCTTTTTATGAATAAACACATGAGTAGATGAGCTAAGCTGAGCTAAGTAGACTTAATATAGTCAGATAGACTGCACCTGGGATTGTGCTCTGGAACCTGGTTGTTCCCTGCTCCTATCTAATACTGGATAACACAGTACTCAGGGTAGTCCATGTCTTTTCACTTTCCTAGTGCCAAGAATTGTATGAAGGGCCAGCAGATGGCACAGCAATAACATCACTGGACTCTCACATGACCAACTGTAGTTCAAGTCCTGACCCCAGTAGCTTAAAACTCACACTGGGCATGAGCGCCCAAGATACCAGGAAAAGAACCAGAAGAGAAGGGATTGCAGTGGGGCCATCACAGGAAGTGGCTTCTCGCTTTCTATCTCTGTCTCTCCAGTGAGTGCACACTCCTTATAGCAAAAATCTCTCCCCCAAAAAAGAACTTTGTTGTGTGAAAAGTAGGTGCATGGTCTAAACTTTTTTTTGAGAGATTTTTGCTGTAGGGTGTGTGTACTTGCTAGAAAATCAGAGACGGGGAGAGAAAGCAAGAAATCACGCCTCCACGGGAGATGGCCACACTGCAATCCCTTCTCCTCCTGGGATTTTGGGCCTGCACACGCACCTGATGTGAGTTTCCAGCATCCAGATCAGGGATGCAAACTGCGTTGACCATATGGGAGTCTAGCACCTTAACCACCATGCCACCTGCAGGCCCCTAGTCTGAACTTGTGAAGTTCAGTTCCTTACAAGGTAACTTCAACAATTATTATTTATCTTATTGTATATTAGGTGGCAAACTTTTCCTTAAAAGATCAGGTAGTAGGGAATGGCAGGTGGCATGGTAGTTAAGGGCACTGGACTTTCACATGACCAACCGCGGTTCGAGTCCCAAACCTGGCAGCTTGCTTTTTCACTTCCTCCCTCTCTCATTCTGTCACTCTCTGGTCAAATTTAAATAAATAAAGTTAACTAAAATAATTCTTTAAATAAAAAAGATCAGGTAATGAATGTTCTAGGCTTATGGGTTGTAATGGTCTCTCTCACAGCGCCTCAAGTATGCCTTAAATAAATGCATGGCTGTGTTCCAATAAAACTTACTTATCGAGTGGGTGACTGGTCATATATTACCAACCCCTGCTATGGAGAATCCTAAGGAAACCAGAAGTTACTCACCCAAATTCACAGGACAGTGCAGGTTCAGAATTCAGTTTCCCTATAACCACGCTGGCACTGTTTCCCACCTTTATAAGTGGATTTCCTGGTGTCTAGAGAGGGAACTAACTTGATTTGTTAAGAGAAGAGCAACATTAAAGTGAAGTTAGTCAGCAGAGGCCATTCAGCAGTATCCAGGTCCCATCGGGCTGGATATTGATTTCTTTTTTCCTCTCCTAGCATTGTTGCTGCTCATAAATGAATTACTTGTGTGCTCTGTGCTGTAATGTGAAGGGAACCTGCATCTTTTTTGTCCCGGCCTCTACATTCTGAGTCTGCTCATTGTATTACAGGCTGTGTGAAAGGGAAAAAAATAAACCGTTACCCAGAGACACCATCTCAGCAGGGTGTGTTTTAAATCTGTCTCTAGCGTTCACCTATTTTCACAAGCACAAAATGAAGTCGAATACATGAATGAAGTCACTGAAGTGTCTTCCAGCTTCCTCTGTAATTGCATTCTCTTTATCTGCTAATTCCTCTGGGGTTTCTATGGAAACAGCAGCATGCAGATGATCTTGTCATATGACTGGAGCATCTTTATACACAGTACAGAAGAATCCAGATGGCAAGAATTGTCTCTCCTACCCCCACACACAGGGGTTTGCTTTGCTGAGCAGCTGGCTTCACCATCCAGGCTACCACCTTTATATAAAACACTGGATTTGGACACCACAACTCACATTACTGTCTAAGATAGGAAACTAAAAGGTAGCTTTCCCAGCTCAGAGAGAACATTTCCCCAGTGCGGCCGGGCAGGCCTTACCCACAGGTCAGTATTGTGGTGGCTTTCTAATGTGTCCCCTCTACCTGTCTGTACTCACTTCCAGGCCAAGCATGGAGAGCACCATGAAGGTCAGCACTACAGCATCCCCCTCCAGGATTTGCAGACTGTGTTTCCACATGGCCTACCTCCTCGCTTTGTCATGCAGGTGCTCAAGACACGGAACAGGATGGGGGAGCTCAGAGTACCAGCCGGTGTAGCAAAGGGGTGGGGTCAGATGACCAGAAAATTGTAGAAAATGAAATTTCAATCACAAAAAGGGAAATTTAGATGTTATCTTTTGTGAATATGCAATCACTTTAAGCCAATATTTATATTCTGTTAACCAACTGAAATACTTTTCTGAGCCAGGGAAATAGTCTTAAATAAACAATGTCAACTTTTATTTTCCTTGCATTACCCAACAAGTGGCTTGATTTTAGCATTCAAATGATTATGTTTATTTGTTAATTTTTTTATTTTTTTAATTTGCCCGAGGGTGCATGTACTTAACAGAGAGGGGAAAGAAAGCTTCACTCATGGGGGATGGCTACACCCCAATCTTTTCTCCTCCACCTCTTCATTTGGGATTTTGGGCACACGTACAGGCCCAGCATGTCCCCCACCATGTCAGAGACTTGAGCCTTACAATCGGCTCCATAGGATCCAGTTGCCTTAATCACCATGCCACCGACTGATCCCAGTAATTGGTTGAAATGAATTTAGGAGCCGGCCCCATACCCCAGGGGTAAGGGGATCTGATTCTACATGGCCGACCACAGTTTGAGTCCCAGCTCTGGCGACTACAAAGACACAGCGTGCACACATTTATGCATGCCCAAAGTTCTGACAGAATGGTAAAATGGAGAAGGGATTGCTGTCCTGTCTCTCTCTGGCAAGCACATGCACATTCTGGAAATTAAAATAAATAAAATATTTTTTCAAATAAATAAAATGAATTTAATATTTGCTTTGGCAAAATATCATAATAATAGTTAATATTCTATACAAGAACAAAATCAATACTTTTCTGAGCCAAACAGAATCTTTTTTTTTTTTTTTTTTTTTTGCCAGGGAGTACATGTACTTACCAGAGAGACATAGGTTGAGACATGACCATGGGACATGGTTATGCCACAATCCCCTCTCCGCTGTTTCTCCTTTTTGAGCTTTTAGGCACGCACACACACCTGGTATGTAGAAATGATATTTTGATTATTTGCATTGCTCTCCTTCATTCTCATGGATTTTCAGAAAATGTTTTGTACCATAACTTCAACCCTGAGAGTGTACTCTTAGATTGCTTTATAGCCATTAAAAGAATTCATTATTAACTGCAAGTATGGGTCTGGCTCTGTAAATTAGTTAAGGGAGCTAGATGCTACATTGGTTCGAATCCCAGCCCTAGTGCCTTGAAAAATACACCAGGTATGTACGGCCCAAAATCTTGGCGGGATCAAGCAGTAGAGAAGGAATTGTAGTTGACTGGGCCACGTTGATGGGTGCTTTCTCCCTGTTCCACTCTCCCAGCCGCTGTGCCCGCTGGTGATTACGTTTTTAAAATAACTGCAAGCATGGTTTATTGGCACAACTGGCTTTTCTGACTAGCCCCTGTTAAATTATTGTCAGCACCAGAAATGATTCCTTTTTGGATTTTAGGGGGTTTTTGTTTGTTTGTTTTGCAGAAGGTGATTGTGCTTACCTGAGAAGGAGGGAGGAAACACCCGTCAGTGGGACACGGTCATCCCATAATCCCTTTGCTCCATTTCGCCATCCCGTCAGGATTTGGGACATGCGCACACATGCTTGGCATCTTTTTCATCCTGCCAGTATTGGGATTCAGGCTATGTGGAATCTGGCTCCCTTACCCACTAGGTCACAAGCCCAGCCTGGAAACTATTCCTTCTTAATGAAATATCAAACTTACCTGTACACCTGAGTTTAGTTCAAGAGTCGAAGGATGCCCTTTCATGAGTGTGCTTTATTTTAGGAAAATAGATAAGGGATTGACATGAATAACAAAGTTAATTTTTAATTCTGGATCATAGAAAGACAACCTTGTCATCAAGAATTTTGTTAAAATTGGAAATGAGACACAACCAAAAGAAATTGTACTAAGACACTCAAAGCACAGTCTGTGGGTTGTGTAGGCTTGTTTTAATTAACCGTTTTAAGTTGCTTGGAGTCTGACTTAGCTACCAGGTCTCTGGGGAAATTTGTTATCCATTCTTCCCATAATTTCCATTAACATGAAGGCCACCTCCCTCACCATCATTTGTATGTTTCAGTACCATGGTATGGACTACGTGGATATTCCTGTCTTAATATCTGTATAATGTTTGAAGATTGTCTTCCATTAAGTTTTAACTTATTTGTCAATTCCTACACTAATCCCACTGCTTTGTTAGGATTTCCTTTAAAAATGCCAGGGCTGAGGGCCAGCAGGTGGCATGGTGTTGAAGGTGCTGGATTCCCACATGGCCAACTGCAGTTCGAGTGCTGGACTGGACAGCTTGAAAATCACAACTAATAAATACATAAATAAATAAATGTTAGAAAGGAAGGAGGGAAGGAAGGAAGGAAGGAAGGAAGGAAGGAAGTTGGCTTCATGAACCATAGGTTAAGGCAGTCAGATCCCACATGGCCGACCATGTAGCTCAAGTCCCAGACCCAGTGGCTTGAGAACTATCCTGGGCCCTTGTGAATGCATGCCCAAAATCCTGAAAGGAAGGAGAGATGGGAGACGAGAGACTGCAACATGTCCATTCTCCATCGGTGATGGGGGAGCTTTCGCCTATTGTCTGTCTCTGGTAAACTCATATGCCCTCTAGCAAAAAAAAGAAAAATGCCAACCTTATTTTCAACTTTATCTGATATACTTACAAATTTAGATTTAAGAACTTTTAAAATTTCTTTAATTCCATTCCTTCTTATTATTTTTTAACTTTACCAGAGATAGAGAGAAAGGGAAGGTGAAAAGCAAACCACCAGATCCTGGACTCAAACAATGGTCGGCCATGTTTGAATCCAGCACCTTTAACCACCATGCCACCTGCCAGCCCCTAGATATTTATTCTTACTAGTAGACATAATAGTAAAGTACTTTATTTGCAAATCGCTTTCCATTTTTCTAAAGTTTTTACCAAAGTCCTGTTGTGTGAAAAATGAACAAATAGATAAATGCTGCTGTATTTGTGCTGTTAGTAAAAGCACGGCCTCATAGTTGTGGGGCAGCTAGTTACACCTGTTCCTGAGCGGCCATGTATATAGTTCTAGAGAAAAGTCTAGAGAATTATAGCAGTGAGATTTAACTAGGGGCACAGCCCCATAGCATAGTGGTTAAGTGCTATGCATTGGGAGGTGGGTCCCACATGGCCAACCATGGTTCAAATCCCTGTCTTGGTGGCTTGAAACACATGCATAGTATGTATGCATGTGTCCTCAACATTCTGGCAGTGATGAAGAAGTCAAGAAAATTTATTGCAGTGTGTCCACAACCCATTGGGAGTGCTTTCTCTTTCTCCCTCTGGTAAGCACATGTGGCAATAAAAAAAAAAGAAAGAATTAATGTTAATTGACTGTTTACCCGTGTGACAGATACTTTGTTAAGCATTTTACTGCTTTTAATATTTATATTGCACCTATGTGATATACACAGTTACATTGTGAGATGTTTGGATTATTTATAGATGTCAAGTAACTGATATGCTATCTGTGCTTCATGGACTGGCCCTGTAGCTCAGTGATTAAGCATTGTACATTTGGAACCAAACCCCATATGTCCAACCACAGTTTGAATCCCAACCCTGGTAACTTGAAAGACACACCAAGTCGGGACCAGCAGTTAGTGTAATGGCTGGGTCGCTGGACTCCCATGTCATAGTTGACCGTGGTTCGGGTCCTATACCCGGTTGCTTAAACTCACGCTGGGCACGTGTGCATGCATGCCCAAGATCCCGAGAGGAGAGTGGAGGAGAAGGGATTACAGTGTGGCCATCCCCCCTGGGGGGGTGATTTCTCACTTTCTGTCTGTCTCTGTCTGGCGAGTGCATGCACCCTGTAGCAAAAAACCTCTCTTTAAAAAAATTTTTAAAAATAAATTTTAAAAAGAAAGAAAGACACACCAAGCACATGTGTGCATGTGCCCAAATCCTGACAGGATAGAAAAATACGGGGAAGAGGATTGTGGCCTGGCCACATGCCATTGATGGGTGCCTTCTCTCTCTGTATCTGTTTTTCTCTCTCCCCGTCTGGACAGTGCACATTTCCTCTGGTAGTAAAACAGATTTCTAGGGCCAGCAGGTGCCATAATGTTTAAGGGCGTTGGACTCCCACATGGCCAACCACAGTTAAAGTCCTAGACCTGGTGACTTGCTTTCTCACTTTCACTCTTTCTCTGTCTCACTCTGTCCCTCTCTGGTTAAATTTAAATAAATAATGAAGTTAAATAAAATAATTTTTTTTTAATATCTTGTTCCTCATTAACAAGAATAATCAAAAGCAGACTATTGTGCTACTTGGTATGGAATAATGGATTTTTCAAATTGCCAGTTTGGCTTCTCCAAGCTGAGTAAGGACATGGACTGTGGTGCTCTTGATCTCTGTACCAGGCTGTGTGTGTGGTTAGAAGTTCCACAGTGGGCCTGGCAGCTGGTGTAATGGCTATGTTGCTGGACTCCCACATAGTCGATCAAGGTTTGAGTCTGGACCCGGCAGCTGAAAACTCATACCAGGTGCATGTGTATGTGTGCCCAGAATCCTGAGAGGAAAATGGAGAAGAGTTTGTGGCATGGCTATCCCCTCCTCCCCTGGGGGGTGATTTCTCGCTTTCTGTCTCTGGTGAGCGTATGTTCCCTATAACAAGAATCTCTCAAATAAAAAAAGAAAGAATTCTACACCCTCGTCCCTCGTTCCCTGTCTTATTAGATGAAGACGTTTGGTGAAGCCTGCCTGATGATAAGGAGACCAGCCCTAGAGCTCCTGCAGTACCTGAAACACACCAACTTCGCTCATCCAGCTGTGCGGTATCTTCTCTGTATCCTTTCCTGCGTGCCAGGGCCCTCTTGAGTCAGTCCTTTCTCAGAAGAGAAGAAAGGCAGGAGTGTTGTCCCTTCTGTGATGTTTTCTTTAACAAGTACTTTAGACGGGGAGAAGGGGACAGGAAAAACGCTCAGTCTTTGCCACGCTGTCCATTTCTGTGCCAAACAGAATTGGCTGATACTGCACATTCCGGACGGTGAGAACTCTTCCTGTCTCCTCTTCTTTCGGTCGGGATTGCTTAGCCTGTTGGTGTGGCAGCGCTGCGGCTTTAATTTGCTGATGGCGCTTTTATAGCTAAAGGAAAAGCAGTCGATCCAGATACAGAGCAGTCAGAGCTAGTTCATGATTTCTTCATGCCACCAGTGCCAAGCAGGCTGCAAGGTGAAGTGTTTGTTCATCAGGAAAGTCGCAACACATTTTTTGCATAGAAGAGTACATCATGATTTTCCCGACCACCTAATAAATGTGACAAGAAGAAATTTGGCTAACAGCTTCCTAAAGCCTCTTGAGACTAGTCATTACTTTGACATTTAATGCCCCAAATCATTAACTCCTGCCTTTGAGGTCACTAGAGGTCTTTGTTGTTTTGTTTTACCAGTGGTTAACAATTTCAAATATTGGGGACCAGCAGTTGGCATAATGGCTATGTTGTTGGAGTGCCTGGACCCAGTGGCCTAAACTCACACCAAGCACGTGTGTGTGCGTGCCCAAGATCCCAAAAGGAGAATGGAGGAGAAGGGATTGCGGCGTGGCCATCCCCCTGGGGGGTGACTTCTCGCTTTCTGTCTCTCTGTGTCTTTCTGGCGAGCGCACGCGCCCTATAGCAAAAACCTCTCCCCCCCCCCAAAAATGTTCAAATATTGATAAAGCATTTCACTGTTTATCAACATTCTAGAATTGTCAGCATGGATCTTAAGAACTTAACCTCTTATACTTTGTGTATGTCACTTTTTAAATTACTGTTGTATGTGTCCACGTTTTCTGACTTAGCTTTCTTTTTTTGTTTTTTTATTTTTAGATTTTTGCTATAGGGCAGGTGTACTCTCTAGAAAGACAAATACAGAGGCAGAGGCAATGAGAAATTAGCCCCCGGGGGGATGGGCACACTCTAATCCCTTCTCCATTCTTTTTTCTGGATTTTGGGCGCACACACTGCTCCATGTGTTTTTCAAGCTGTGGAGCAGGCCACATGGGATCTAACACCTTAATCACCACGCCGCCCTCTAGCCCCTGACTTCGCTTTAAAACCCACCAGTAAACAGAAGCTATTTAATCCACTCAGTAGGTTGTCGGAAAAGTTATGACGTATTTTTTCTATGCAAAAATGCATCATGATTTTTCCAACTACCCAATTGTATGCCTTATATATTGATTGTAATAATGGTTAGTCTAAGATAAACCAGACGAAAAAGTAAACCCGAGAAGCATGAAGCCTTTAAGTATAGGAGCTGGGACCGGCAGGTGGCATGTTGGTTAAAGGTGCTGGATTCTCACATGGAACAGTTTGAGTCCTTGGACCTGGCAGCTTGCTTTCTCACTTTCCCTTTCTGTCTGTCTCTGGTCAAATTAAAAATAATACTAATAACAAATGAAATTAAATAAATACTTTTTTTTTTTTTAAGAGAGAGAAAAGTATAGGGACCAGTAGGTGGCATGATGGTTGGGCTGCTGGAATATCACATGGCCAACCTCAGTTCAAGTCCCAGGCCTGGCAGCGAGACACATGCACATCTGTGTACGTGCTCGGAGTCCCTAGAAGAGAAGTAGGAGAAAGGCCTGTGGCATTGCCATACTCCCGGAGGGGGCTAGGGGTCTGCGATTTCTCTCTTTACCTCTTTGTCTCTCCCTAGCAAGCACATGCACCCTATGGCAAAAAAAAAAAAAAAAAAAAAAGGCAAAAAAAGATATATAGCAATTTTTTGCGCAAGCCAACACCCCCAATGGGAAAAAAAAAAAAAAAAAAAAAGGAAGAAAAAGCTATATAGAGACAAAACTAAAGTTATTTTCCATAATTCTGGGTTGAATATCATCAGTTCCTGCCTAATTTATTTCTTTGTGCATCCCCCCACACTTTTTTTTTTTTTAAGCTCATCTTTGGGTGAAAAATTGCCGGGAACTTTTACAGTCCACTTACAACAAACAGCGCTTTGATCAACCTTTGGAAGCTTCAACCTGGCTGAAGAATTTCAGAACTGCAAATGAACGCTTCCTGAATCAGGTGACCAACCGTTTAGAAGTTCAATGCTGGACAGTTTTTATATAGAGTCCATCTTCATGGTGCCCTCATAAACAATGGAGAGCAAATACACTAGTTTGAAATAATTGTTATTTTATGTTTCTTTCATATGTTTTGCTCAAAGGTTGGGTGACAGCCTGAACCTCATCTAACCATGTGAAATAAATAGGCAGCAATAAGGTGTTCCCGTTTGTGGGTAGCAAAGTACAACCTAGATGGAGTCATTGACTTCTCTAAAATACAGCTTCAGATTCCCCCAAGCACGTTTACAACTCTTTTTTTTTTTTTTTTTGAGAGGTTTTAGCTACAGGGTTTGTGCGCTTGCCAGACAGACAGAGAAAGACAGAGAGACAGAAAGCAGGAAATCACCCCCGGGGGGGGATGGTCACGCCGCAATCCCTTCTCCTCCATTCTCCTCTCGGGATCTTGGGCACGCACGCACACGCGCCCGGCGTGAGTTTTAAGCCACCAGGTCCAGGACTTGAACCGCGGTCGACTACGTGGGAGTCCAGCGACATAGCCATTATGCTAACTGCTAGTCCCTACAACTACTTTTTAAAATTATTTATTTAATTTTATTTATTCATTCTCTTATTTTAATTTGGCCAGAGAGGGAGTGGGAAAGTGAGAAAGCAAGCCACCAGGTCTGGGACTCAAACCATGGTTGGCCATGTGGCAGTATCCAGCGCCTTCACCACCACGCCATCTGCTGGTCCCTCCACTACTTTTTTTTCACCAGGCCTTTTTTGGGATCCAGAAATTTATTGATAAAACTCTTTTCTCCAGTGATTCAATTTTGGATGTGAACCAAGGTCACTTAGGAGCTTGTTAGAAATGCATATGCCATGGCCTCATTTTGGGACTTTTTAGTCAAGACCCTTTATTTATGATTTTCCTAAGCTCCTGGTAGAAATGTGTTAGGTCACTTCCATACTGTGGTTTCTTCCAGGATCAGAAACATGGATTAAAACTGACTCCTGTTGGGACCAGCAGTTAGCGTAATGTCTATGTCGCTGGATTCCCACATAGTCGCCCGCGGTTTGAGTCCCAGACCTGGAGACTTGGACTCACACCGGGCGTGTATACATGCATGCCCAAGATCCTGAGGAGAATGGAGAAGGGATTGTGGCGTGGCCATCCCTCCTGGGGGGTGATTTCTCGCTTTCTGTCTCTCTGTCTCTGTCTGGCGAGCGCACGTGCCCTATAGCAAAAACCTCCGAAAAAAGAAAAAAATAAAACTGGCTCCTGTTAACCTTGGTTTTCTTCCCTCTTCAGTAGGGATGGGTTCACCTTTAAGCAGAATAGCCTTTTTATTGTTGTTAGTTTGTTTGCTTGTTTTTAGATAAAAATTCAAGAGAAGTATATCTGGAATAAGAGAGAGAGCACCGAGAAAGGCAGTCCTCTGGGAGAAGTGGTCGAACAGGTATGAGAAAAGACAAGTGTGGAGCCCTTGGAACCAGAGACGGCCTCCCACAGCACTCTGAGCCACTGTCTCTCCTGACAGGGCATAACACGGGTGAGGAACGCCACAGATGCCGTGGGGATTGTGCTGAAAGAACTAAAGAGGCAGAGTTCTTCAGGTGATTTTCACCTCCTGGTGGCAGTGGATGGAGTCAACGCTCTCTGGGGGAGAACCACACTGAAAAGAGAAGATAAAAGCCCGGTAGGAAAACTGGGTTTTTCTATTCTGGTTCCTTTAAATACACAGGCTGGAACACAGCCTTGTAGACTCTGCAGTATATTCTCTCGCTCTAAGGGTATTTGAGTGAAAGTGTACAGTGAGATTAGCATTAGGAGAATGTTCCAGCCATGGTGGTAGAGACAAGAGGAGGCCAATGCATGATACTGGAGCCATAGAGGAGGCCCAGGTTTGGATCCCGGGTTGGCTTGAACATGCCAGGCATGCCCATCAGTGAACCCATGATCCTCACTGGAAGAAATTGCAGTGTGGCCATCTTCTCTGGGGAGCGGTTTCTCACTTTTTCTCTTTTTCTGTCTTGCTGTCTCTCTCCTGGTGAGTGCATGCACCATATAGTAAACTGAAAAGAAAAAGTACCATCAGAAAGAGGAGGTGATACTCAGAGTTCCATTATATGTTGAAAACCTAAGAAGGTGTGTTTTGGAAAGAGCATTTCAGCAGAAGCTGTTTTTTTTCTTAATTTTTTTGTGTCTATTTTCTTTTCAAAATGATGGTATGTATGTGGTCTAAGCTGAGAAGGAAAGGTGGGTAGTTGGGGCGGTGGGTGTTTTCTCTCTGGGTGACTGGTTTTCATCTCCAGGGGCATGGCACGTCTGAAGCCTGCATCTGTGCAGCGTATCCCAGAGAGTGTACCTGTGGGTAGCACGTTTACATAGTAGTTGAAAGTGCTGTCAATCCAGTGGTCTCAGGGAACCATCCAGGGAAACCAACTTACGATCTCTCTTTCTCACTGACCAATATACAGATTGCCCCAGAGGAACTAGCACTTATTCACAATCTAAGGAAAATGATGAAAAATGATTGGGTAAGTACATGTGATGCCTAACACATTTCACAGTGTATTTTCCTTTCTAAACCTATTCTCCTACTTCATTGCTAATGTTTTTTAATCTCTGATTTAAGGACAGAAAATTTCTTTGTTTAATTCCCATAATTGTGTGAAGTTCGAAATAAAGTCTAGATTAAAATCTAGGGAACCAGCAGTTGGCGTAATGGCTATGTCGCTGGATTCCCACGTAGTTGACCGTGGTTCGCGTCCTGGACCCAGTGGCTTAAAACTCACGCCAGGCGCGTGTGCGTGCGTGCCCAAGATCCCGAGAGGAGAATGGAGAAGGGATTGCGGCGTGACTATCCCCTCTGGGGGGTGATTTCTCGCTTTCTGTCTCTGTGTCTCTGTCTGTCTGTCTGGTGAGCGCACACGCCCTGTAGCGAAAACCTCTCCCCCCCCACAAAAAAAAAAATCTATATATTTGGTTTCTAACCTTTCTGCTTGACTGTAGTAAGCTTATTCAAGTCCATTTTATTTAAATATTGCCTGATGTTTTTCTATTTTTCAGCATTTCTATATTCAGTATTTCTTCTTTCTTTCAGCATGGAGGCGCCATTGTGTTGACTTTGAGCCAGACTGGATCTCTCTTTCAGCCCCGGAAAGCCTATATGCCCCAGGAGTTGCTGGGAAAGGTCAAGTCATGAGACCATTTCTTTCCCCTCTGATAGTTATTCTGTCTAAAGAGATACCTCTTTCCTTTCTTTTTTTTTTTTTAACTGCCAGAAGGCGCATGTGCTTTCCCAAGTAGGAAGAGAAGGAGGGGAAAAGCAACCGTTGAGCATGGTCTTTCCACCATCCCTTCTCCATTGCTTTCTCCTGTTAGGATTTTGGACATGCGTGCATATACACATGCCAAGGATAATTCTTTTCTCTCTTTTTTTTTGTGGGGTGGGGGGAGAGGATTTTGCTATAGGGTGCGTGCGCTCACCAGAAAGAGAGAGACAGAGAGATAGAAAGTGAGAAATCACCCCCCGGGGGGACAGCCATGCCATAGTCCTTTCTCCTCCATTCTCCTCTTGGGATCTTGGGCATGCACGCACACACAACCAGCATGAGTTTAAGCCAGTGGGTCTGGGACTTGAACCGCGGTCAACTACATGGGAGTTCAGCGACTGCTGGTCCCCCAAGGATAATTTTCAAGCCAGGATCCAAACTGGTCAGTTCTGTGGGATCCGGCTCTCTTAACCACTACACTGTGAGTTCAGCCCAAGTTATCTTTTTTATTATTCTTATTATTTTTTTATTGGCAAGAGGGCATATACACTCACCAGAGAGAAAGAGGAGAGAAAACCCCCCCAGATGGGGCATGAACACACACATTCACATACATACACACACACCCAGCATGCTCTTTAAGCCACCTGGGGCAATATTCAAACCACACAGTGAGCCATGTGGGATCGGACTCCGTTAAATGTGCTAGGTCACAGAGCTAGCCTAAGATACCTTTTTTAATTTATTTATTTTGACATAGTTTCGCACTTAAAGAAACTATGCTCTTTACCTAGATTCCTAAAATGTTAACTTTGTCATATTTGTATAACCATCTGTCCCCCCACATTTTTTTCAAAATTGCGTGATAGTAACCTACTGATGTACCACCTCTTTACCTCTCAGTAATGTCTCCTTCCAAATGTTATTGTAATGTATAATCTTAGCATAGTTGTCAAGATAATCGTGATACAGATATTGATGAAATACTCTCACCGTGTTGGAACTGACTCTGATACTGCCAGTTATCCCAATACCCTCTATAGGAAAAGAGCACCTAGATAACTCGTTACAGCCTGTCGTGTCTCCCTGCTTTCCTTTAATCTGCAGCAGCTCCTGTTTATGTCTTTCATAACCTTAATTTTGAGGCCAGATTGTGGCTCAGTGGTGACACTCACGATGCTCTGTAAGGCTGACACACACCAGAGGGTCCTGGGTATGACGTCCTGCGACATCCCTGAGTGCCAGGCACGTGTGTGTCTGTGATGGTTCCGCCGTGGGAGGGAGGGTTATGCATCACGACCCTGAGGGGGCGGGGGCACTGTCTCTGTATGTGTCTCTCTCAGGCACTGCTGAAAGAATTTAACTTTTTAAAAAATTTTACATTTTTGCTAAATACATGCCTATTATTTACAAGTTATTTCACAGCGTTTGATGTTTTCTTCTGAGTAGAAGTGATGACGTGTTCTCACTGTATCGAGAAGCACATAAAGTCTGCTTCTACCATTTCTGGTGATATTGTTATTTTATTTTTCTGTTCTCTTTGTTTTGGTTTTAAGGGAAATTTTTACTATAAGGTGCTTGCACTCGCCAGAGAGACAGACAGAAACAGAGACAGAAAGTAAGAAATCACCCCCTTGGGAGGGAATGGCCACGCCGCAATTCCTTTCTTCCATTCTCATCTTAGGATCTTGGGCACGTAAGCACAAACACTCGGTGTGAGATTTTTTGTTTTGTTTTGTTTGTTGTTTTTTTCTTTTAAAGAATTATATTTTTTAAGAATTATTAATTTACTTTTATTCATTCATTTTATTTTAATTTGACCAGAGAGATAGAGAGAGAGAAAGTGAGAAAGCAAGCCACCAGGTCCAGGACTCGAACCATGGTCAGCCATGTGGGAGTGTCCAGCACCTTAACCACCACGCCACCTGCTGGTCCCTATTTTTTATTATTTTTAATTTGCTATGTAACACATGGACTCACCAGAGAGAGAGAGAAAGCGAGAAAGCAAGCCAGCTGATCTGGGACTTGAACCATAGTCAGCCATGTGGGAGTCCAACACCTCAACCACCACGCTACCTGCTGGCTCCCCAGTGTGAGTTAAGTTGCCAAGTTTGGGACTCAAACCACAGTTGACTCCCTGGGAGTCCAGCAACATGACCATGACACCATCTGCTGGTCCCTCTTTGTTTTTTAATATATTTTAGTCATTTACTTTATAATAGAGAATTCTGAACAGGGTCCTGACACTGCGTCCCATCTCTAGCCTTCGGCCAGTCTCAGATCATGGGCAAGTGTGTACCTGGTGTACCCAGGTAGTTGTCCAGACTTGAACCAGCAATCTTCCTACATGGGATTAAGAGATTGCCAAATTTTACCACCGCACCTAGTTAATCTGGCCCCTGGTGATGTTCATTTTGAACATTTAGTTGAGATGATATTTGGTTTCTCCTCAATAAAGTTACTGTTTTCCGTTTGTAATTAGTGAGTATCTTGTGTCAGTATAAAAAAGAGACTTTGTAGATATCCTGTTACTTCTCAAACTTTTACCTACAAGTTGTTTTTAGTTTTGTTTTGTTTGTTTTTAAGAATTATTGAAGCGGGTGCCAGCCGGTGGCATGGTGGTTAAGGATGCTGGACTCCCACAGGGCGGACCAAGGTTCGAGTCCTGGACTTGGTGCTTTGCTTTCTCACTACGCCTCCACTTTGTCCCTCTCTGGTCAAATTTTAAAATTAAAAAATTAAATAAATAAAGTTAAATAAAACACTTCTTTTAAAAAAAAAAAAAAGAATTTTCGGGAACCAGCAGCTAGCGTAATGGCTATGTCGCTGGACTCCCACGTGGTCGACTGCAGTTCGCGTCCCGGACTCGGTGGCTTAAAACTCACACCAGGCGCGTGTGCATGCGTGCCCAAGATCCCAAGAGGAGAATGGAGGAGAAGGGATTGCGGCGTGACCATCCCCTCTGGGGGGTGATTTCTCGCTGTCTCTATGTCTCTCTCTGTCTGTCTGGCGAGTGCACGCGCCCTATAGCGAAAACCTCTCCCAAAAAAAAGAATTTTCAAATGTACCAGCAGATAGTGTAAATGGTATGTCACTGGACTCCCACATGGCCAACAGTGGTTCAATTCCCAGACCTGGCAGCTTGAAACTTACACTGGGTGCATGTATGTACGTGCCTAAAACCCCAAGAGAATGAAGGAGAAGGGATTCCAGCATGACCATCCCCACTGGGGGGTTTATTTCTTACTATGCTTCTCTGTCTCTCTGGAGAATACACACACCTTACAGCAAAAACCTTTCTTTAAAAAAAAAATTTATTTAATTTGGGGGGGTCTGCCGATGGCATAGTGGTTATGTCGCTGGGCTCCCATTTATTTAATTTGGGGGGGGTCTGCCGATGGCATAGTGCTTATGTCGCTGGGCTCCCACATGGTCAACCACAGTTCAAGTCCAAGACCTATAGCTTGAAACTCAGCCTGGGTACATGTGTATGCATGCCCAAGAGCCTGGGAGAGAATGAAGGAGAAAGGACAGCAGCATGGCCATCCCTCCCAAGGGATAATGTCTCACTTTCTCTCTGACCATCTCTGTCTGTCTCTAGGGAGTACACATGCCTAAGGCAAAAATCTTTAAACATTTTATTATTATTAATTTTGTTTATTTATTTTTATTTTTAATTTGTGATAGGGCACTTGCACTCACCCAAGAGTGAGAGAATGAGAAAGTGGGAAAGCAAACTTCCAAGTTCAAGACTTGAACAGTGATTGGCCATGTGGGAGTCCTGTGCCCTTCTTTTAGTTGTTTTTGTTTTTTAAGAATTATGTATTTCATTTTATTTATCATTATTATTATTTTTAAAATTTTACCAGAAAGTGAGAGAGAGAAAGCAAGCCGCCAGTTCCAGGATTCAAACCATAGTTGTCCATTTGGGAGTCCAGCACCTTAACCACACCACCTGCTAGCCATGCCCCTACTTGTTTTAATATCCATTACATTAGTGATTGATTCCTAAATTGCTTACTATTATAAAAATGGCCAAATGAGTATTCTCTAGCTGCATCACACTTCTTTTAATGTATCACTTGACGTCCTGTAATAACGCAGCATCTTTCTCTACCCTGTTACATATTTAGCTGTTTTCATGTGGACTTGGGATTCTTATTTAATGAATTCTAAACCTTTACCATCATCATATTTTGATACACAAATTATCCCAGACTTGGCCAGTAGGAGCTCCTTCCAGTGGTTTGTGTCCTCGTGACATGTCCCTGTCATTCTTTTGGCATTCCTTCACTTTCTAGCACATGGTGTGAGATCCAGATTCATCTTAGACTTCCTGTGTTCCAACTCTGAAATTAGCCATTTTTCCAAGAAGCCCTGGTTTGTTTTAGAGAAAGGTATTTAGAAACCAAGACTTGTGTGCTTGGGGTTCCGTTTCTTAGGCCCTCTTGGCAGGGACAGTACACTGGTTTATGTTGTGGTCACATACACATACTTACGGGACCATATATGTATGAATGTGCTGTGTACATGTGTATGTTTACATACACACAGTCACACATCTGTATCTATTTCTGTATTTAAAAAATCATGAGTTCATACTGAAAATTGCCAGTTCCATGCTTACAACTCCGCATTCATTACATCCTTCCCCCTTTCCATACTTGTATCCCTCATCTGTAGCAATAAGAAATCCTGGCCAGCCTAGAGTGCAGTGGTTAGGACGAGCGCATTGGAAGCTCTTTTTCACGTGGATGGCTTACCACGGTTCAAGTCCCGAACCCCAGTGGTTTGACGAACACACCAGATACATGGGCGTGTATGCCCAAAATCCTGACAAAATTGAGAATTGGAGGGAAAATAATTGCACCGTGACCGTGCCCCTCGGGGAGTGGAATACACGCTCCCTCTAGTCTCTCTAGCAAGTGCAGGTACTCTGACAATGTTTTTTGAATCTGCTCTCATTATTCACAGTGTATTTGTTATTAGCCCATTCCTCGAATATATTACAAGTAACTTCAGCTTTGCTAATCCATGACTCTGAAAAACAAGCTCCTAATTGGAGTGCAATACGTGTTCCAATTTTATCCTTAGCCTAAGGCTCTCTAGACCAAATACTCTGCTCACAAGTTCCTTGGCTTAGTCCTCCTTTCCCCTCTTCACTGTTACTGTGCTGGAGGGCCTGCTAACGGTGGGGTAGGTAAGGCCGCTGCATCCCACAGGGCTGACTGTGTACTTTTAGCCCTGGACACACACAGCAGCTTAAAAACCACATCAGGCTGTGTACCTGCTACCCAAAATCCTAAGAGGAGAACGGAAGAAAGGGGGTTGCAGCATGGCCATACACCCTTGAGGGCTGTTTTCTCACTTCCCACACCCCTTCCTCTGTCTCCAACAAGCACACCTACCCAGTAGCAGACTTTAAAAAAAAAATTTTTTTTCTGGAGAGGTTTTTGCTATAGGGCGCTTGTGCTCACCAGAAAGAGAGAGAGAGAGAGAGAAAGACAGAAAGCGAGAAATCACCCCCTAGGAGGAATGGCTACACTGCAATCCCTTCTCCTCCATTCTCCTCTTGGGATCTCGGGCACACACGCACATGCGCCTGGCATAAGTAAGCCACCAGGTCCAGAACTTGAACCGTGGTTGACTACATGGGAGTCCAGCAACATAGCCATTACACCAACTGCTGGTTCCCCCAATTTTTTTTTTTTTTGGTTTCAAAATTTTTAAAGAATTCAAAAAGTAAGTGCAGGGCCAGCAGGTTGCATGTTGTTTAAGGGCGCTGGACTCCCATATAGCCAATTGTGGTTTAGGTCTCAGACCTGGTGGCTTGCTTTTTCACTCCCCACCTCCCTCTTTCACACTCTGTCCCTCTCTGGTCAGATTAAAATAAATAAAGTTAAATAAAATAATTCTCTTTAAAAAGTAAGTGCAAAAGTAGAATTACAGTACAAGTTTATTTTGGTAAGCATCAAAGTGAAATTGCAGTACAAGTTTAATTTTAAATCTATACATAATTTTTTTCATAATACACTTTTTCCACAGACTTTTCTAAGACCCCACATATTTCAAGGTTTTTATTCTTTTAATTTACTCTAGGGCACATGTGCTCACTGGAGAAAGATTAGGGGGGGGGGGGCATGAGAAAACAGCCCGTGTGACCATGATAATCACACCACAGTCCCTTCTCTTCCTTTTTCCTCTCTGATTTTAGATACACGTGCACACATGCCCTGTGTGTTTTTCAACCTGCCAAGTCTGGAACCTGAACCACACAGCCAGCTATGTGGTATCTAGTCACCTTAATCACCAGGCCACCTGACTGGTCCTTCATCTCATTTTTTAAACTTTTTACTTTGGAAACAAATCCATAAAGCATCCATGTTTGATAGGGTCTTACCACATGCTTGTCCTGCCCCAGCCTCCTACTTCACCAAGCCTATGTCATTGTTCCTAGCCTGTTTAGGTTGAGCCAGGAACCAAAGCTGGTCCTTTCATGGCCTTCACCACTGCCCAGAGGTACCTCCTACTTACCCCACCACAGATAGCCAGAATATTTGAAATCTGAAATACAGCTTGATTCCTTTGTTTCAATTTATGTTCTATTTTAGGTCTTTTTCCCTTTTTTTTCTTTTTTTTTTTTCTTTATTGCAGAAAGAATTAATTTTTCAGGGCTGGCAGGCAGTGTGGTGGTTGAGGCCCAGGACTCCCACATGGCTGACTATGATTCAAGTCCCAGACCTGGTGCCTGGTGGCTTGCTTTCTCTCTTCTCTCTCTCTTTCTCTCTCGGATGAGTATGTGTGCCCTGTAGAAAAATTTTAAAGTAATAATAATAAATAAGTAAAATAAAATAAATTGGATCCGCATACGGGCATAATGGTTATGGTCGCTGAACTCTCATGCAGTCAACCATAGTTTGAGACCTGGACCCAGTGGCTTAAAACTCACATTGGGTGCATGTGCGTGCATGCCCAAAATCCTGAGAGGAGAATGGAAAAGGGATTGCAGCATGACCATTCCCCCGGGGGATGATTTATCACTTTCTGTGTCTCCAGTGAGCACATGTGGCCTATAGCAAAAATGTCTCTCTTAAAAAAAAAAAAAAAATTTTATTTTCCTCGATAAATTAAAAAATCTGAATACTCCATTCAACTATAAACTCAATCTTCTTATTCGAGGAGTTGCAAACAAAGTTTACACAAACTTCAAATTACTTAACTTTATATTTCCAAAGAAACTCTTTAATAAAATAGGCTGAAAGAGCATATCAAAAACCCAGATCTAAATATTAAGATATTAAGGCATAAACTTTATGTAATTCCTGCATCTGCTGTTCTGCTCTGCATGCCAGCTCCACACTACAGAGTAACTCTTTCCAACCTCCAGCTACAGAGTGAAGAAAGACGTTACAAACTAAGTCTGATGTATTTAAACTATGCAGGACATAACAGTTCTGTCTGTATCTTTCACAGTTCTCCTTCAGGAAAGCTAATCCGGGGTTCAGTTCTTCCCCAAACTTTAAAACCTATCACAGCCCACCACTCTTGCCTCAGTGCCTTCTCCCAGGAAAACGTGCAACTAAACATTCCCCCAACTAGCATGGGACCACTGTCCTCACATCCCTGTGCCCTGGGAAACAAAGCCAGCCATTGTCCTCTGTGGCACTGAGCATAACTAGCACTGTATTTGGGTCTTTTTCCTCGTTTTCGTTCATTTTATTTATTTTCTGGGTTTCTGTTTTTGGGTTTTTGATAGTGTGCAAGCACTTACTGGAAACAGACAAACACTGAGAGGAGAAGCACGAAATCAGACCGAGGGCGATGGCCAGCCTTTAGTTTCTTCTCTCCCATTCTTCTGCCAGGAATTTGGCCATGTAAGCACTTGCGCCTGGCGTGATTTTTAAGCTACCAGGTCTGGTACTTGGAACTGCAGTCCGCCACGTGGGAGTCCAATGCTTTAACCACCACACCACCTACTGGCCCTTCATTTTTATGTTTTTACTCTATTGCACGTGCGTTTGCTGAGATAGGTGGAGAGGGTGAGAAAGCATCCCCAGAGGTGTGGCCAGACAGCAATCCCTTTTCCATCTCCTCTTGGGAGTTTGGGCACATGCTCACATGCCTGGCATGTTTTCCAAGCCTCTGAGTCTGGAGACTTTAAACCACTAAATTGGCCATGTGGGGTCCAGCCACCTTAACTACCATGCCACTGGCTGGCCCCTTTTTCTATTTCTTAATGATATGAACATTAACTTGGTTCCAAAAATAAAACAAAAAAAAAAAAATAAAATATGCTCAGACAGGGCCAGTCCCATGGCCTAGCAGTTAAGGAAGCTGAATTCCACGTGGCCAACCCAGCAATTCAAGTCCTGGTCCCTGGGGCTTGAACCCCATCTAGTAAGTATGCATATATGCCCAAAATCATGAAGGGTGGAGGAATGGAGAAGGCATTGCATTGTGACCTTGCCCCATTGGGGGTGCTTTCCCTCTTCATCTTCCTGTCACTCACACACACCTTTGCAAAAAATACGAGTATGTGTGTTGAGTATGGAATATATATTTATATATATACATGTCTTCACACACACACACTCAGATAAATGGCATCCCCTTTTCAAGCATTATTACTATTATTTTTTAACATAATGTGGCCACATTGAACAGTCACCAGCCACCGTGTCTGTGTCCTGTGTAAGGAAGGTGACCAGAGTGGGAGGAGGGTAGAACAGAACAAAAACAAAGGCCTTGCCCACAAAGAGCTTTAGTGGAATCCGTCTGCTGACCTGTCACTTAACTGATAGCACATCTTTATCTTTTTGTTTCTCCAGGAAGGATTTGATGCCCTGGATCCCTTTATTCCCATCCTGGTTTCCAACTATAATCCAAAGGAATTTGAAAGTTGCATTCAGTATTACTTAGAGAACGATTGGCTTCAACATGAGAAAGGTCAGCCGTTTCTTTTTCCTTACAGGGTTTTGTGTTCCCAGTGGAATCCCACTCAGTCGGAGCCTTCATCTTGGCTTCTTTCAGCAGCAGCCTGTAATTTGTATTTCATTTTTTTCCCATTAGCTTGACGTGTTTGTCTAATACAATGGTACAGAACGATGGGTGGGAGGTGGTTAAGGTTTAATTTACAGATGAGATTAGATCTTCATAAATTCCCATCCTAGTCCAGAATCACATGTCCCTGCTGAAGAGGAAGGCAGATCCAGGGCCACCCACAGGGCTGCTCTGGGCATGTGGTCGTGCTGCCCTCTCACTGTTAAGAGACTTCAGTGGGGGACTCGCGTGCTCTGACACCCCAAGGCCTTTTTTTTTTTTTGAGAGGTGTTTGCTATAAGGCGCATGTGCTCGCCAGAGACAGAGAGGGAGAAATCACCCCCCCCCCCCCCGGGGTTTAAAAACAAAACAGAAATCAGTACAAAAGAAAACAATAAAAATCACCCAATTGTGCCATTCTAAGATCACTATTAACGTTTTTTTTTGGGGGGGGGAGAGGTTTTTCCTATAGGGCACATGTGTTTGCCAGAGAGACAGAGAGACAGAAAGTGAGAAATCCCCCCCAGGGGGATAGCCACGCCGCAGTCCCTTCTCCATTCTCCTCTCGGGATCAAGTGTGACATGGTGTCCCAGCATCACACCAGATCTCTGCCACACCTGTCCTCACTATGTACTCTCTTAGTACCATACTCAGCCCACCCCGACCGAAAGCATTGCTGCTGCTCATTTGCCTTTTCCTCTTCTCTGGACGTGAGGGACGCACAGGAAAAGTAAAGGCCGTTCCGTCACTGGGTATTAGAGTTATCGGTCATTGGAATAGTTACAAAAGGAGTACGGGGAAGAATATGAAAATAGCTGCAGTGTGGTGGGCTGGCAGGCACGATGAAGCAGGAACTGGGAGATTCAACAAAGTCCTGAAGAATACGTTCTTGGAATGGAGGGAGAAGTTGGATTGGAGGACAAGAGACAGAAAGGGAAGCATAGAAAAAAATAAGTAGCTTATTGGGATAAAGGATGGAGGAGTGAGATCTCTGGGGAGATGCTAATTATGTGGAATTGTAATATAGACAAGGTAGCCTCAGACTATAGAAGTTTTGGGGCGTGCAGTACAGCAGGAGGAAATGGCCACTCACCTGTGTCTGACCCCATTTCAGCGCACACGGAGGGAGGCAAGAAGGAGCTGCTGTTCCTAAGCAACGCGAACCCTGGGCAGCTGGAGCGGCTCTGTGCCTACCTCTAAGCCACGGTCACTGTGAGGAAGACGGCGCGTTTCCTTCAAGCTGGACCCAGTCAAATGGGGAGCCCCACAGCACTCAGAAAGAGCAGCCGGGCTGAACTCGCAGGATTAGACAGGACTGCAGAGTGACTGAACACATGCTAACAAGATGTCTCCTCGTTCCTGAAACTATCAGATTACTGAATGTGGTTTTCACACTCAAGATAATCATGGATCTTTTTCTTAAAAAAATAAATATCTTCTTTAAGGTGTTGTTTTGGAGTTATAATGTGGAAAGTTTTTTATAATTATTTTATTTAATTTCATTTATTTTTTTCATTTGACCAGAGTGAGACAGGAAAAGTGAAAAAGCAAGCCACCAGGTCTGGGACTCAAACTGCAGTTGGCCATGTGGAAGTCCAGCGCCTTTAACCACCATGCCACCTGCCAGCCCCTCATGATGTATTTTTGCACAGAAAAAATATGTCATGACTTTTCTGACACCCTAATAATACCTGTTAGGTGTCTGAGTCTTCAATTGTATATTCCTAGTAGTTCTAGACTTTTTCAATCAGGAGCTCAAGACGCACAGATTAACTTCTTCCTGCCTCATTTATCATTCACTTCCTATTTATACTTTATCCCTTAAGACTCCCTGGAAACTTGACTAAAACTCCAGCTGAGTTCTTTCAGCTCTGTATGGACAGCTTCTTTCTGTGGATTCCGGAGTGTAATGAGCACCAGATGCCTGCAGCAGATATTGTACATAGTGAGTGACCTTGTCTTTGCTGCGTATGGAGTGGTTCTGTCTATGTATCATACTGAGAGTTGAGAAAATAGTGACTTAAATAATTGACAGTAGAGTTTAATCCTCTCCCTACACTCAGGTCATTGGTTTAAGAGAACTTCCACCCTTGAACTGATCCCCAGACACCCCTGGTGGTAGCTTTGCACTCTGTCAGGTTAGCCTGGTGCTCTAGAATCAGATGTGAAGACGGCAGCTTTCCAGAGACTGCTAAACCAGTTCCCACAGCTGGAAAGGATGAATTCATTTCACAAATCCCTTTTTCTGTCTCTCTCCCTAGTTCTCTGATTGAGTCCTGATTGATACACCTCACAACAAAGATCATTAAACCTTTAGATTTATATACTTTTTTTTTTTTTGGAGAGGTTTTTGCTATAGGGCGGGTGCGCTCGCCAGAAAGACACAGAGAGACAGAAAGCGAGAAATCACCTCCCAGGGGGATGGCCATTCCACAATCCCTTCTTCTGCATTCTCCTCTCAGGATCTTGGGCACGCATGCACACGCGCCCGGCATGAGTTTTAACCCACTTGGTCCAGGACTCAAACTGTGGTCAACTACATGGAGGTTCAGTGACATAGCCATTAACAGTAACTGCTGGTCCCTAGGTTTATATATATATTTTTAAATTTGTTTTAATTTCCAGAGGGCACATGCATAACAGAGGCAGGGGAAGGGAACACCCCACAATAGGCGTGGTCATGCTGCAGTCTCTTCTCCACTTCCCCATGCTGCTGGATTTGGGACACGCACGTACATATACCTGGTGTGTTTTTCAAGCCACCGGGGCTGGGATTCGTCTCAACCACAAGGCCATGGGGCCAGCCCTATCTTTTTGTTTGTTTAGGTTTTTGCATTAGGGTACGTGTTCTCTCCAGAGGGTCAGGGAAGGAGAAATTACCCTCCAGTGAGGGATGGCTGTCCCTGAATCCCTTCGCTTCCATTCGCCTCTCAGATTTTAAGCAGACACGCACATATGCCCAGAGTGATTTTCAAGATGCTGGGTCTGGGACTCAAACCATAGTTAGCCATAATCATCATGCCACCTGCTGGGCCCCCAACCCTATCTTTTTAATAGATCAGATCCCCTTGATCTTCATTACCACTGCCTTCATACCTCCATCGCTTCTGATTTGAGTTCCTGTAATCATTTACTAACTTATTTCTTGCCCTCCACCCACTCTGCCTCCCTTCAGTGCATCTTTCACAGGCTGCCTACACGAGCCTTGTACAATTCTAGTAGTTGCCACTCGCTGGCTCTGCTATGCCTTCATTTTAACTTAGTCATGTACATGTTAGAAATGTCAGACCATACACACACATATCATGGAAACTAAGCAACCTCCCTTTCTCCTGGTTCTTTTCTACAAGCAACCTCTGTTACTAAATTCTGGAGATCAAGTTCTAGGGTAGATCAGTGCAGCAGTAATGTATTTCCAAAGCAAAGCTAGACCCGCATGTAAGATTTCAGGTTCGGTTTCCCGTAAGCCTGTGTCCGCTAGGCACAGCATGTCCCTGTGACCCCGGCTGACTGAGACGACAGTGACTACTGGGAGCATTTGGCTTTTTCTCTCCCCTCTCATGAAAGAAACAAAGAATAAAATTATATTCAAAATGACTTTTTTAAACTCAGAAATGTATATTATGAACAGCTTGATGATAATAGCTCTGAATTTGTAGATGAAATGCACAAGTTTACTAAAAAAATAGAGCTTACCAAAATTGACACACGAATATAAAATTTAAATAGTCCTAAGCTATTATAGAACTTGAATACTTTTTTTTCCATTTGATATAGGACACGTGCTCAACAGAGAGAAACAGAGAAGGAAAGTGAGAATTCATCCCCCAGGAAAGATAGCCATGCCAGAATCCCTTCTCTATTCTCTCAGGATTTAGGGCACACAGGAACATGCTCTGGGCATGTTTTTCTGGCTGCCAGGCCAAGCCGTGCACAGCTGGCCATGTGGGATCCAGCTGCCTCAAGCACCATGGCACTAGCTGGCCCAAAACATGAATTCTTTCTTGTTGTTTTATTTTTAAGAGCAATTTTTGCTATAGGACGTGTGCACTCACCAAAAAGAAAAAAAAGCAAGAAATCGCCCCCTAGGAAGGATGGCCACGCTGAAATCCCTTCTCCTCCATCCTCCTCTCAGGATTTTGGGCATGCATACACATGCACCCAGCATGAGTTTTAAGGTGCCAGGCCCAGAACTTGAACCACAGTTGACTATATGTAAATCCAGCAGCCTAACCATTAAACCATCTGCTGCTCCAGAGAACTTGAATCTTAGTTGAAAACTTCTACAAGGCCTATCTGGTCCAGCAGATTTACATAACATTTAAAGAAAAATGCTAATCTCATAACAATTTTTTTGTGTGTTTGTTCTAGGAGGTACATGTGTATGCCTAAGAGAAAGAGCAAAAGCACTCTCTAAGGTGCCTGAGCATGCCACAGTTGTTTCACCTCTAACTGTCCATCCCATCAGGATGGGAAGTGGGGGGAGGGGTAGATCGTGGCATGGCATATCCCTGTCAAGGATACTTCTAAATAAATAAGGGAAATTATAAGGCGATCGTATATTTTAAAAACCTTTTTCTGGGGAACCAGCAGTTAGTGTAATAACTATGTTGCTGGACTCCCACATAGTCGACCATGGTTCGAGTCCTGGACCCGGTGGCTTAAAATTCATGCCGGGCGCGTGTGCATGCGTGCCCAAGATCCCGAGAGAATGGAGAAGGGATTGTGGCGTGACCATCCCCCCTGGGGGGTGATTTCTCGCTTTCTGTCTCTATGTCTTTCTCTGTCTGTCTGGCCAACGCACGCGCGCCCTATAGCGAAAAAAAAAAAAAACTTTTTGTGAATAAAAATTATATCCTTTTGTTTTACAAATTGATAAATTATATACATATATACTGCTTTTGCGTATATATTCCTTTTATATATCTATACAGGGAAATTATATGGCAGTTCTATATATATTGTGCCAATCATACACACACACACACACACACACACACATATGTATAATATGTATACTTATTTTTTTAAGAGAGAGATTTTTGCTAGAGGGCACGTATGCTTGCCAGAGAGCAGAGACAGAGAGACAGAGAGTAAGAAATCACCCCTAGGGGAATGGCCACACTACAATTCCTTCTCCTTTTTCCTCTGGGGGTTTTGGGCATGCATGCACGTGCACCTAGAGTGAGTTTCAAGCCGCCAGATCCAGGACTCAAATCGCAGTAGGCCACGAGTAAGTCTAACAATGAAACCATTTCACCATCTGCTGGTCTCTGCATATACATTATATATATATATTTTTTTTTTCCAAACAAAATATATGTAAACCAGATCCAATATTTTAAAAGTATACAATATCAATGTCTTAGGATCTGTTCCAGGAATGCAAGATAGAATTATTTACAAAACCAAACTATATAATTTATTCATTAGCAAAACAGGAAGGATGAAATAATTATTTTAATTCATAGAAAGCATTTTTCTTTAATTCCAGATTAATTTATGATCAAATACTTTTTTTTTTTTTCTTTTGGAGAGGTTTTTGCTATAGGGTACGTGTGCTCGCCAGACAGAGACAGAGACAGAAAGCAAGAAATTACCCCCACAGCAGGATGGCCATGCCGCAATCCCTTCTCCTCCATGCTCCTCTCAGGATCTTGGGCACGCACACACACTTGCCCGGCGTGAGTTTTAAGCCACCGGGTCCGGGACGCAAACCACGGTCAACTACATGGGAGTCCAGCGACATAGCCATCACACTAACTGCTGGTCCCAATTTATGATCAAAACTCTTAGCAAACCAGGAATAGAGAACTTCCTTAAGGCTCTCGAATGGTATCTACAGAAAGTCCTCAGCCCATGTCATACTTAGAAATGAAATGGGGACCACTTCCCTTTGTGATGTCTGTTTTCACATCTTATGGTCTACATTGTACTGGAAGTCCTAGTCAGGGCTCTGAGGGAAGAAAAATAGAAGTTATGTATGAGGGAACCAGCAGGTAGCGTGGTGGTTAAGGCGCTGGACATATGGCTGACCATGGTTCAAGTCCTGGACCTGGTGGCTTGCTTTCTCACTTCCTGTGTGTGTGTGTGTGTGTGTGTGTGTGTCTGGTCAAAAATTTTTTTTATTTATTTCAATTTATTTATTTGCATTCATTCACTGTACATCATTACAGCATACAAAATGAGATTTTTCTGGTCAAATTTTTTAAAATGGATGAATAAATAAAATTAAATCTTTATTTTTTGAGATGTTTTTGCTAAAGGGCATGTGCGCTCACCAGAAAGAGAGACACAGAGAGACAGAAAGTGAGAAATCACCCCACAGGGGAGATGGCCATGCCGCAATTCCTTCTCCATTCTCCTCTCAGGAACTTGGGCACACATGAGCACGTGCCCAGCTTGAGTTTAAGCCATCAGATCCAGGACTCGAACTACAGTCGACTACATGGGAGTCCAGCAACATAACCATTATGCCATCTGCTGGTCCCAAAATTAAATCTTTAAAAAAAAAAGCTATATATGAGAATCAAAAAGATATAAATACAACCATCTTTCTATATAACATTATTTCTGAATAATGTTATATAGAAATCAAAGGGTGTACAAATAAATCATTAAAATCAGTAAGTGAGCAAAGGCTGGCCAGTGGTGTGGTGGCTAAGGCGGCTGGATCCCATGTGACTGACTGCAATTTGAGTCCCAGATATGGTGGCTTAAAAATATGTCGGGTACCTCTGTGTACATGCCCAAGATCCCAAAGAGTAAAATGGAGGAGAAAGGACTATAGAGTGGCCACCCCCTGTACTTTCTCACCTGCATGCATACCCTGCTGTCCCCCTCTGGTAAGTACACACGCACCATGGCATACTTAGAAAAACTAAATAACGAGCATAGCAGCGTTGGTGGGAATCATGTCAGTATACAAATCAACATTATTTCTTTATATAAACCACAAAATAAAATTTTTCAAAAGTTCCATTTATAATAGCATCAAAAATATTAAAACCGTGACAAATACAAAAGATACATAAAACATTATATAAAAAACTACAACATTATATACAGTGTTAAAATTCTCAATTAATGGTAGAATATTAATTTGAAATTTTAATATTGTAAAAGGCATCAATTCTTCCCAAACTGATCTGTACAGACGCATTGCAGTCCTGATCAAAATACCTACAGGTGTTGGGCCAGCAGATAGAGCGGTGGCTGAGGCACTGGACTTCCACATGGCAGACCAGTTTGAATCTCACACCTGGCAGCTTACTTTCTTACTTTCCCGCCCTATTTCTGGTGAGTGCTCATGCCTTAAATAAAATTTTTAAATAATAAAAAATAAAATAATTCTTAAGAACAAAAACTTACTGGTTCTTAAATTGTGCTCTGGAATTTGTCAAGATGATTCTGAAATACATATGGAAATACAAAGAGTCCAGAACCAACAAGTATTCTAACCTTTTATTTTGAAAAATTTCAAGCCTACAGGGATATTGACTACTACAAAGAAACTGTAATCTTTACTAAAATTCAACGGTTAGCATTTTGTTAACATTCATTGTTAACTTTTTCTTGTACCCACATGAAAGTAAATTGCACACATGACATGACATGTTTATCCTTAAACATTTCAATGTATGTGTCCTAAGAATAGGTTGTTGTTTTCATTTTGTAAGTTGACATAGAGCTCATGCTTGCCAGAGAAAGAGACACAGAGAGAAAGCGTTCCCCAGGGGGAATGGTGATGTCATAATCCTTTCTCCTTTGTCCTCCCAGGATTTAAGACACACAGGTACACATGCCATCATGGTGTTTCTGTTGTTATTTATTTAATTCCATTTATTTTTTTTTAATTTATTCGTTCATTTATTTTAATTTGACCAGAGCGAGACAGAAAGACAGGGAGAGAAAGTGGGAAAGCAAGCCACTAGGTCCAGGACTTGAACCGTGGTCGGCCACATGGGAGCGTCACCTGCTGGTCCCAATTATTTTTTAATTTGACCAGACAAAAAGAAATAGAGAAAGGGAAAACAGAAAAGCAAGCCATCAGGTCCAGGATTCAAACCATGGTCAGCCATGTGGGAATCCAGGGCCCTTAACCACTATACCGTCTGCTGACCCTGCCATTGTGGTTTTCAAGCCACCACAGGTGCAGGACTCGAACGACACCCTCAGCTATATGGGATCCAGCCACCTTAACCACCATGCCATTGGCTGGCCCTTTAAGAGTTGGTTATTCTGCATAACCCTACTATCATTATTACACCCAAGAAACTCATTATTAAAAAGCCAATACACGGGAACAGCAGTTAGAGTAATGGCTATGTCGCTGGACTCCCACGTAGTCAACCGTGGTTCGAGTCCCGGACCTGGTGGCTTAAACTCACGCTGGGCGTGTGTGCGTGCGTGCCCAAGATCCCAAGAGGAGAATGGAGGAGAAGGGATTGTGG
>NW_006159872.1:34063-34986 GCF_000334495.1 Tupaia belangeri chinensis | reverse complement strand
GGGCCATTGGCGGGCCCCTTAAGAGTGGGTTATTCTGCATAACCATACTATCATTATTACACCCAAGAAACTCATTATTAAAAAGCCAATACATGATTCATTTTGAAATTTCCCCAGGTATTTCAACAATGTCTTTTATGACTACCCTGGCCCCTAACCCACCCAACCAGCTTCCATTACACATTACAGATTACATTTACCTGAGACATTGCCTTACACTTATTGCCTCCTGTCCTGTCGTCACACTGATTCTTTTGTCACTGGACACTTAAAGACCCCAGGCCAGTCGTTTTATAGACTGTCCCACCATCTGGATTTGTTTCCTCTGAATTAGATGCATATTAAAGGAGTTTTGCAAGCATAATACATAGGTGGTATGGATTATCACATCATTTCAGTTTGGTACCTTGGTAAGTTTAAACATTTGGTTAATTTTTTTTCTTTTCCTTATTTAGTTTTATTTCTTCCATGAGCAAGGGGGCAGGGAGGCAGCACCCCAACAAAGTTCTGTTTTACATTTTCTCTATTGATGATGGAGCGTGTGCATGTGAGAGGGAGACAGAAAGAGGATCCTCGAGTCTGGTCACGCTGTTGCCCCTTTCTCCAGTTATCCAGCCAGTCAGATACTGGGTACTCACACGCGTGTGTTTTGGTTTTGGCTTTTGAGAGATGTTTAGCTATGGGGGATGTGCGCTTGCTGGAGAGACAGACAGATAGCAAGTCACATCCCAGGATGGCCACACTGTGGGAAGCTGCACACCAGCGAGTCCGACGAGGTTTCTCAGAGAGCAAACAATTACCATGATTGGTTCCCTTCCAAAAACCTGACCTTCGAAACCTTGCTCTGATTGGCCACTAGAATCCCTCAAATTTGCATATCCGGCACCTCATGATTGGTCCAAAAGCAACCAATCACAGCCCAC
>NW_006159872.1:31097-34002 GCF_000334495.1 Tupaia belangeri chinensis | reverse complement strand
GACGACACTGTCGTCTCCGTGCTGTAACACTACGCTGCTTGCCCTGGCTCTCACTCCTTCACTCAGGAAACCTGTTCGGCTGTCCCCCACGGGTCGGGACACCACACTGCAGTCGCCTCTCCTCCATTCTCTCGGGATTTGGGGCACGCACACACACCTGGCGTGAGTCTGAAGCTGCTAGTCCAGGACTCAAACCGCCCCTGCCCATGTGGGAGTCCAGCAACATAACCATTACTCCATCTGCTGGCCCACGCGTGTGTGTTTTAGGCCAGCCACCCTGGTCAAGAATTGGAACTGCAGTCACCATGCAGGGTCCAGCCGCTCTTCAGCTGCTCTGTACCACAGAACCAGCCCCTAAAAAACCTTCCCTTCACGATCCACCCCCATCTCAGCCTGCCCCCAGACTCAGGGCTACTAACTGACTGACTGACGGACTGATTGGAGGGCTAAGGAAGGAGATCATGGCCTGAGGAGACCCCGTCTGTCTCTCTTGCTCTTTCACGAAAGCAACACTTGAACAAAACTCAGGCTGGCTGTGTGTGTGTGTGTGCATGCCACACAGGAGAATGGAGGAGAAGGGATTGCAGCATGGCCGTCCCCCATGGGGGCTGATTTCTAGCTTTCTGTCTCTGTGAGTGCACACACCCTATAGCAAAAATCTAAAAGAAAAAGAGCGTGAATGGTATTTGAAAAAATCAATAAATGTAACTTATTTTATGAGACAATGCACAGGTGCACACAGGGGAAAGATGGAGAGAGCACTCTCCACAGGGCCTTGTCATGCATGATACTTTCCCCAGCCCTCCAGCTCCTCAGGATCTAGGGCACCTGTGCACCATCCCCGTGTGTTTGCAGGCCAACCTGGGGATTCAAACTATGGTTTGGCATGTGGCTTCCTGTGTTCCACAGATCACTGTGCTACCATTCTTCCACATGGCTGTACTGTGACTATATTTCTTTTTAAAAATGTTCTTCAAAAGACCCCTTTAGGGACTAGCAGTTGGCGTAATGGCTATGTCGCGGGGCTCCCACGTAGTCGACCGCAGTTCGTGTCCCAGACCCGGTAGCTTAAAACTC
This sequence comes from Tupaia belangeri chinensis, assembly GCF_000334495.1. Classification (NCBI taxonomy): domain Eukaryota; kingdom Metazoa; phylum Chordata; class Mammalia; order Scandentia; family Tupaiidae; genus Tupaia; species Tupaia belangeri. The sequence goes on along the minus strand of NW_006159872.1, from coordinate 32,925 downwards.
ACGCCGGGCGTGTGAGCGTGCGTGCCCAAGATCCCGAGAGGAGAATGGAGGAGAAGGGATTGTGGCGTGGCCATCTCCCCTGGGGGGTGATTTCTCGCTTTCTGTCTTTCTGTCTCTCTTTGTCTGTCTGGCAAGCACACGCGCCCTATAACAAAAAAAAAAAACCTTTAAAAAAATGAAAAAGGCAAGCCAGAGTGGGAGAAGATATTTTCACATATATAATGATGGTGGGTTTGTATCCAAAGTAATAACTCCCAGAAATCAATAACACAGATAATTAAAAAAAAAACAAAAACACATGGGAAAGAGACCAGAATAAACACTTCACAAAACGGATATGCCATTGGCTAATAAACATACGAGAAGGGACATCAGTAGATGCTGTAATGATCACAGCACTGGATTCCCATAGTTGACCATGGTTCAAGTCCTGGACCAGCTTGGCCTCAAATCACACTAGGCATGTGTGCGTGCATTCCCAAGATCCCAAGAGGAGAATGGAGACGGGATTGCGGTGTGGCCATCTCCCCTGGGGGATGATTTCTCACTTTCTATCTGTCTCTCCAGCAAGTGTATGTGCCCTGTAGCAAAAAATCTCTCTTAAAAATAAAAGAAGAAGAAAAGGTGCTCTCTACCTCATTAGTAACTGGGAAAATTAAAGTCAGTGGATAATAATTGAACTGTTGACATGGTTATAGAATATCAATAAAAAGTTATTTCTATACTAGTAGATGCAGTGTAAATTAGTAAACAATTTTAGAAAAAAGTTTAATGGAAGCCAGCCTGCTGCCTAATGGTTAAGGAAACCAGATACCATTTCTTTTTTTTTTTTTTTTTTTTTTTTTTTTTTGCTATAGGGTGTGAGCACTCACCAAAGAGACAGACAGAACGTGAGAAACCACCTCCTGGGGAGATAGCCACACTGTAATCCCTTCTCCATTCTCCTCTTGGGATTTTGGGCACACACAACACCCGGCATGAGTTTCAAACTGCCAGGCTCAGGACTCAAACTGAGGTCGACCATGTGTGAGTCCAGTGCCTCAACCACGCCACCACCTACTGGCCCCTAACTCCAGTTTAAATCTCACGCTCTATGGCTTGATAAACACACCAGACACATGAGTACATGTGTGCTCCAAATCTTAATAGGATAGAGAAATACAGAAGGGACTGGTGCAACCATGCCCCTTGGGGTATGCTTTCTCCCTCTGTCAAGAGCATGCCCCTTGCAGCAAATTAATGGAAAAAAAGGATATGTGGGTGGGGAGGGGGAAACTGCTAGCAAGTGCTCTGGAGGTTAAGAGAGCTGGAACCCACTTTTTTTTTTTTTGGAGAGATTTTTGCTATAGGGCGCGTGCGCTCACCAGAGAGAGAGAGAGACAGAGAAACAGCGAGAAATCACCCCCCGGGAGGGGATGGCCAAGCTGCAATCCTTTCTCCTCCTTTCTCCTCTCCGGATCTTGGGCACGCACGCACGCACGCACGCACACGTGCCCAGCGATAATTTTAAGCCACCGGGTCCGGGACACGAACCGCGGTCTACTACATGAGAGCCCAGCGACATAGCCATTATGCCAACTGCTGGTCCCCAAGACAGCTGGATCCCACTTGACCAACTCCAAGGTTTAGAGTCCTGGCCATACCTGGCAGGTCCCCAGAATTCAGAGAGTTGAAGGGACTGAGGATGGGAAGGGAGGGGAGGGGAGGGGAAGGGAGGGGGCTGGCCCTGCCTGGTCCTTGCTCTCGTGTCCTGCCTGTCCACATGCTCCCCAAGTACAGTGAGTGGACAGCTGTGTCCCTGCCTGGCCGGGTCACAATGGGCCGGACT
>NW_006159872.1:29734-31029 GCF_000334495.1 Tupaia belangeri chinensis | reverse complement strand
AGAGGAGAGGAGAGGAGAGGAGAGGAGAGGAGAGGAGAGGAGAGGAGAGGAAGAAAGGAAGGAAGGAAGGAAAGAAAGGAAGGAAGGAAGGAAGGAAGGAAGGAAGGAAGGAAGGAAGACAGAAAGAAAGGAAGGAAGGAAGGAAGACAGAAAGACTAAAAGAAAAACAGACAGACAGAAAGATAGAAAGACAGAAAGACAGACAGACAGACAGAAAGACAGAAAGAAAGAAAGACAGACAGAAAGACAGAAAGAAAGACAGACAGACAGACAGGAAGAAAGACAGAAAGACAGACAGACAAAAAGACAGACAGAAAGAAAGACAGAAAGAAAGAAAGAAACAAACAAACAAACAAACAAACTCTTTGGTGTTATTTACCAGTTTTCAACATATCCAATCTTATGACCCAACAATGAACACACCTAGGTGTATACCCAACAGAAATGGGCACGCTGGTACAAGAATATTAACTGTAGCACTTCCTAGTCAGAAGTTGAAAACAAATCTCTTAGCTGATTTTATTTTTAAAGAGAGACTTTTCCTATGGGTGTGTGCACTCGCTGGAGAGAGAAAGTGAGAAATCACTCCCTGTCCTCGCATTGTCCTCACACGCAATCCCTTCTCCTCTATGCAATCCCTTCTCCTCTATTCTTCTCCCGAGATCTAGGACCAGCATGTAACCACGCAGGGCGTTAGCTTAAAGGTGCCAGGTCTAGGATTCAAACCGGTTGACGACATGGGAGTCCAGAGATGTAACCATTACACAATCAGCTGTTCCCAGCAGATTTTTTTCAGGAGTATAATATATGTGGTATTTTTGTACAAAGGGCTATTCGCAACAGGGAAAATACTATGGGGGGATGAGCAGTTAGAGTAATGGCTATGTCGCTGGACTCCCATGTAGTCGACCGTGGTTCGCGTCCCGTATCCGGTGGCTTAAAACTCACACCGGGCAAGTGCGCGTGGGGGGCCCAAGATCATGAGAAGAGAATGGAGGAGAAGGAATTGCGGCATGGACATACCCCCTGGTGAGTGACTTTTCACTTTCTGTATCTCTGTCTGTCTGTTTGTCAAGCACACGCGCCCAACAGCAAAAAAAAGAAACTCTTCAAAAAAAAAAAAAAAAAGAAAAATATAAATACTATGGGTACATGCAAGAATAGAGGTGTCACAAACGATACTGAGCAAACGCCTAAAGCAAAAGGAGACACATTCCCACTTATGTTTACCTAACCCCATACGGAGAGTAGATGGAGAAAGGAACGGGGGGGGGGGGGGGGGAATAAAAAACAAA
>NW_006159872.1:25100-29346 GCF_000334495.1 Tupaia belangeri chinensis | reverse complement strand
GGGTCCCGGGAGGTGCTCACGCTGCAGTTGGGACATTTTGCGGGTTTCGTGGGAGCGCACTGGTGGAACCAGCAGGTGAGGTCCCCCAGCGGTTGGCCCTCCTGAACCTTTCCGAATCTAAGCACTGATTTCCGGCTGCCCCTCTCGCCACCTCAGTTTAGTCCTCCCTCTATGCCTCCCCAGGATGCTGGGCTGGGCGGAGCGGCCGATGATGGCGAGGAGGCGGCGGGAGAACTATGTCCCGACGTCCTGTATCGGACCGGCCAGACGCTGCACGGCCAGGAGACCTACACGCCGCGACTCATCCTCATGGATCTGAAGGGTGAGGCGGCGGCAGGGGTCAGCCGATGCCCAGTTTGTCGGTCTCACGTGATATGTGTGTGGCATCTGTTCGCTTCAAGACCTTCTGACTTGACTGGGCTGAAGGACCAGAGATGAGTTGCTAACCAAAGTATGACAGCACCGCAGGAACGCAAGAAGGCCAAACTATTCTACTCAACAGCTGTCCTGAATAGGCTACTTGTCCCTGCAAAATGTGATGTTGCAGTGCAGCGCTCCTGTAGGACCGCTGGACATGGTTTTGACCCCAGGTCCACAGCTAGAGTAAGCTGGAAGGGAAAATGGAATCTAGATTCGCCCACACCAGGGTTTTCCCTTCAACTAACCTATATCCAGTAACACTGGAAGAGCCAAGTGCTGGAAGGATAGTGACAGCAGCTGGCCAGATGGTAGTTGATGCAGGAGGAAGGGTCCCTCGGCTTTGCCCTGACATGGCCTGTTATTTCTGTGCAGGTAGCCTGAGCTCCCTCAAAGAGGAAGGTGCTCTCTACAGGGACAAACTGCTAGACGCTGCAATAGCATGGTGTGTATCTGCTGTCAGGGGAGGCTGCAGAGCTGCGCACAGCCCCTCGCTTCCGCCAACCTCCCGTCTCTTTCAGGCAGGGAAAGCTCACCACACACAAAGAAGACCTCTGTCCCAAGAACCCTTATCTCCAGGACCTTCCGCGTGCTGAGGTGAAGCCTCTGCCCCGAACCCAGCCCTTCAACCAGGGTGCCTTCACTGGGGCCGAGATTTTTTTTTTTTTAAATTTTGCTATAGGGCGCATGTGCTTTCCAGACAGAGGGAAAGTGAGAAAGCACCACTCCCACAGGGCATGGTAATGCTGCAAACCCTTCTCCATTTCTCCCTCCCTTTGGGATTTTGGGCGTACACACGCCCCTGCTGTGTTTCTCAAGCTTCTGGTTCCTAGTCTTGAACCACAGGTGGCCATGTGGGATCTAGCCACCTGACTGCCCAGCCACTTGCTGGACCACACAGGGAGAAATGTTAATCACCTTTAGTGTCTTAGAAGTGTGGTTTGGAGGAAAAGCTGCTGTTTTCCTAAGACTGTGTGTAATAGAAAGGTGCTGTGGGGTGTGGCCAGCAAACTCAGAGAGTGTCAGTCAACCTTGCCTCTGACATGCCTGGGACAGACTGTAGACCTTCTACCCTTCCAAGGGAGTGCTGAGCAGTGACGGCGTCTGGAGGGTCAAATCTATTCCCAATGGCAAAGGTAAGACTTTTCCGGATATTCACATTTAAGAACCTGGGAAGACTAGGAGCATGGAGCAAAGGGACATTTCCCTGCCCTTTCTTCAGGCCTCCCACCCTGCACCACTGCAACTCCAAAGCCACTGATCCCCACGGAGGGCAGCATCAGAGTCTGGTCGGACTTCCTCAGAGTCCACCTCCATCCCCGGAGCATCTGTATGATTCAGAAGTACAACCACGATGGGTATGGGGACCCCAGAGGCGGGAGGCAAGAGGCTCGGGTCCCTGTCAATGCTGGGCATGGAGCTCATGAGGCTGCCCCCAAAACACAAGAAATGGAAGAGTCCCTGGGGAGGGTTTTAAGTCTTGGGTTGGACTTATTTGTGGCAGGGAAACAGGGAGGCTGGAAGCTTTTGGCCAAGGGGAGAGCGTCCTGAAGGAACCCAGGTACCTGGAAGAGCTGGAAGACAGGCTACACTTCTACGTGGAGGAGTGTGACTACTTGCAGGTAGCTGTGTGGACGGGGAGGCCAGGGCATAGCCTCTCGGCCCTCTACTCCCTTTCACCATTCACCTCTCTCTAGGGCTTCCAGATCCTGTGTGACCTACACGATGGTTTCTCTGGGGTAGGCGCTAAGGCCTCAGAGCTACTACAAGACGAGTATTCGGGGCGAGGAATAATAACCTGGGGCTTGCTCCCTGGTCCCTACAATCTAGGGGTGAGTCGGACTTGGAAAAAGCAGTGGGACGAAGAAATGAGAGAATTCGTCTTTAAATGCAAACTCCTGTCTTTTCTCCCACCAGGAGCCCCAGAAAAACGTCTACCGTCTGCTAAACACAGCTTTCGGTCTGGTGCACCTGGCTGCGCACAGCTCTCTCGTCTGCCCCCTATCGCTGGGTGGGAGCTTGGGCCTGCGACCGGAACCACCCGTCACCTTCCCTTACCTGCATTATGATGTAAGGCTCAGTGCTCTTGTTCTGATGGCAGCTGGCCACCTCCTTCTCCCCAGGTTGGCCTCCATCTGTAACCCGCTCTGTTCTCAAAGCCTGAGCTTGCACTTAGCTTTGATAGGGCCTCAACACGCCGTCCTTATCCAGCCTCGGGCCAAACACACCCCTGCTTCACTGCCCCCGGCCCTCCCCTTCTCCAGCCCAGAAGACCTAGTGCTCCTGTCGGTGTGCTCTTTACAGGCCACTCTGCCCTTCCACTGCAGTGCCATCCTGGCCACGGCCCTGGACACGGTCACTGCTCCTTACCGCCTCCGCGCCTCTCCAGTTCCCATGGTTCATCTGGCCGACATGCTGGGCTTCTCTGGGAAGAAGGTACAAACGTCGTGGGGAGATGGGTCGGTGCTGAGCAAAGTGCTGTCCCCTGATCTCTTTCTTGTCCCTAGGTGGTGGCGGCAGCAGCAGCCATCCCCTTCCCCTTGATTCCAGGCCAGTCCCTTCCTGATACTCTGGCGCAGCTGGGAGGAGCCACCCCGTGGACATCACTGTCTGCGTGTGGGGACCCTTCCGGAGCACGCTGCTTTGCCCAGTCGGTCGTGCTGAGGGGAATAGACAAAGCACGCCACACCAGGTGAGGCCTGCTGGGCCCGAGACGCCCCAGTCTGATTTCCAGTTGACGTCCTTTTTCTTCCTAATGTTTCTACACATTCAAGTGACAATGCTTCCCCCCAACTTTAGTAACAACAAAAAAAACCTCTGCACATCCTGATTTAGCTGGTGGCTGGAGGACATAAGAATTCTTAGTTTCTTAGTCGTGCTGCCATAGATTAAAGGCGGCTCTGGTTTTGATCTGGCAGTGGGTACGCCCCAGGTGTGGAAGGCTGTGCACCAGCAAATATTGCCGGTTTCTCAGAGAGGAAACTTACATAATGCCAAAAGCCGTGATTGGCTTCCCTTCAAAACCTCACCTACAAAGCCACAGTCTGATTAGCCACTAGAATCTCTCAAATTTGCATATCCAGCACCTCATGATTGGGCCACAAAGCAACCAATCATAACCCACCTTTTACTATCCTTCATTCAACCAATCACAGCCCACCAACATGTATATAACCTCGATCCCTGGCCCATAATCGCCAGACGACCCTGAAGACCCTGAAGACCCGTGACACCGCGTCGTCTCTGGACGACCCTGAGTTGTTACACCGCATCATCTCCAGATGACCCTGAAGAGTTGTAACACTGTGTCGTCTCTGTGCTGCCCACAATGAAGAGATGACCCTGAAGATACTGCGTCGTTTGTCCCATCTCTTACTCCTTCCCTCAGGAAACCTGTTCGACTGTCCCCTGCGTCGGGACACATGGCCCCCAGACAAGGGACCTGAGTACGAAGGGTCCAGTGAAGAGCACCCGAGAAGGGGACGGCAGGGTATCGTCCCGAGCACCGAAATAAAGAGAAAGGCTGCGGCGGAAAACAGAACGGGATGGCGAGAATCATCCTGAGAAAGGCCGCAGAGGAGGACAGCAGAGAATCGTCCCGGTGAGTAACAAAGGTTGCTTACTTATAAGTAATAAGGGTAATAATGGGACAAGAGCTTAGCCAGCACGAACAAGAGCTTAGTCAGCACAAATTGTTCATTCAGGACTTAAAGGAAACCCTTGCCACTATGGTTGCTCTTTTTTTTTTTTTTTTTTGGAGAGGTTTTCACTATAGGGCACGTGTGCTCGCCAGACAGACAGAGAAAGACATAGAGACAGAAAGTGAGAA
>NW_006159872.1:24051-24965 GCF_000334495.1 Tupaia belangeri chinensis | reverse complement strand
CTACGTGGGAGTCCAGCGACATAGCCATTATGTAACTGCTGGTTCCCTATGGTTGCTAATTCTAAAACTGAAAAAGAACAGGGAGAGGATCTTATTTCCCTAGATAGTGAGGGAGAAGTTAAAAGCCCCGAAGGTGAGACAAAGCCCCAAAAATCGAAAAAACTAAAAAAGAAAAACAACCATAAGGCTCTACAAGAGAAAAAGAAAAACGAGTCATCAGCTAGTTCAGAGGAGGAAATCCTAGAGGCCGAGGCTGAATGGTAGCCCATCAAAAAACAGCCGCCACCCTAAAACACTACCGCCTCCGCACCACCTCTTATTGACCCAAAACAAAAAATAAATGAAATAAAAAAATTAAAAGAACAAATTCAATTAGAAGAAGAACACTGGGAACTAATACTTTGGAACCAAGGAGCAGGACTTTTAGCTGCTTGTTTTACTGTAATTGTACCAGGTTATAATGAAGGCATTGCTGTTTTTGTACTTCAGTTCACATACTACTTGTGGGTAAAATCAGTAAAAGCTGAGTCAGTTTTTTGGACAATGTGCTGCTGTTTATCATATTTCTATACGGTCTCTGCTTGGGGTGGTTATGTGTTTATCATCAACCTTATTCCACTGCATGTGTTTGTGTTGTTACTGATACAGAGATATAGCAAAAGAGTCTACATAGCATAAAGCACTTTCTACATTGTGGGTTTAATATTATCCATGCAGATACCTTTTGTATCACAATTAGAGAAACTAAAAACCAATACAGACAAAGAAACAAAACTAGTTCAGGGATCACACACGACAGACTTTGAGACATTCCCTGTTATGGAAACTACAGATCCCGAAGGACAGGTTTGGCGCCGTCACAGTGGGTTTGACTTTAAAATGGTAAAAGAAATTAAGGCAGTGGGCGCCCAATA
>NW_006159872.1:13574-23832 GCF_000334495.1 Tupaia belangeri chinensis | reverse complement strand
GAACACCCCCTGCCGCAATGACAAAGACAATAACGGCTGGACAGCCAAAATGTTAATATGAGAAGGAAACTATGCACACAATGAAAATCAAAGGCAGTATGACCCAGGGCTCTTTGCACAAATTCATATAGCAAGCATAAGGGCCTGGAAAAAACTCCCTTCGAAAGGAGATTTGAGCTTCTCCCTTACTAACATTAGACAAGGGCCTGATGCGCCTTTTTCTGACTTTGTACATCAATTAATTACCACAGAGAAAGAATATTCGGTAATGCTGATGCAAGTACAGACGTAAAACAACTGGCACATGAAAATGCTAACGCTTCTTGTCAGGCAGCCATTAGACGCCAAGTCACTGAGGTTCTTATTTAAGACCAACTAGATTCCCTGGCTGAGGTGGTTCTTCAAAATAGACGAGGTTTAAATTTCTTCCTGTCAGAATGGGGGGGGGGGCTCTGTCTTGCTTTTCTGCTGCTTTTACGCCAACAAGTCCGGCACCTTTCGCGACAAAATATATCAACTCCAAGAATCTCTCCAACAATGTAGAAAACAACTCGCGGATGGTCTGCCTAGAACGGTCTCCTCCCTTTCCTGCTCCCCCTCTTAGGCCCATTCATTGGCCTTTTAATTGTTTGCTCACTGGGACCTGTTATATTTAATGGGCTCATGTCATTCCTCCAACAACAAATTAACTTGCTTACTATGCAGCCTATCCAGGTCCACTATACTAGATTGGAGATGGAAGACCAACAACACCCCTATACTGGTCTCGCCTGCGGCGCTGAATCGGTTAGCCAAAGACGGGTAAGAGAGAGAGTCTGATGAACCCAATAACTGTTCAGTCCTTCCACCTAAGACTGGAGGCCCATCGTAGCTATGTGACTCTCCAATGATGGGTAAGAATGGATGTATGGTTCCATAAACGACTCCAACCTAAGACAGGCACGATTCCCCAGGTCTTTTCCTCATCTCTCAAATTAAAACAGAGAAGGGGGTATGTGGGAGGCTGCGCACCAGCGAATATCTCCCGGTTTCTCAGAGAGCAAACAATTACACAATGCCAAAAGCCATGATTGGCTTCCCTTCAAAAATCTCACCTTCAAAGCTATACTCTGATTGGCCACTAGAATCCCTCAGATTTGCATATCTGGCACCTCATGATTGGTCCACAGAGCAACCAATCATAACCCACTTTTTACAACCAATCATGGCCCACCAACATGTATATAACCACCATCCCTGGCCTACAATCACCAGATGACCCTGAAGAGCCTGAAGAGTTGTAACACCGCATTGTCTCCAGACGACCCTGAAGAGCCTGAAGAGTTGTGACACCGCGTCGTCTCTGGACGACCCTGAAGAGCCTGAAAAGTTGTAACACCGCATCATCTCCATACGACCCTGAAGAGGTGTGACACTACGTCATCTCCGGAGTCTCCAGAAGACCCGGAAGAGTTGTAACACTGTGTCGTCTCCATACTGCCCACAATAAACGGACGACCCTGAAGAGTTTTAACACTGCGTCATTCGTCCTCTCACTCCTTCCCTCAGGAAACCTGTTCGACTGTCTCCCGGGTCAGGACACCCGGGGATACCTCTGCCAGCCCTCTCCATGCATGTACCACGGGGGAAGAAGTCCTGGCCCAGTATCTACAACAGCAACAGCCTAGGGCCACGAGGTGTGTGGAACACAACTTCCCTTCTCCCAGACCTCTCCCCTAACTTCCTCTCACACACCTGCCTCTTCTACCCCACAGCTCTTCCCACCTGCTGCTGACGCCCTGCCGGGTGGCTCCTCCCTACCCTCACCTCTTCTCCAACTTGATCCAGCAGGGTGTGGTTCTTGAAGGTCCCCCTGTGGGAGCAGGTTTGTAGCAGGGGAAGAAAACAGATCTCAAGGATGGGACAGGTTTCTTTCTTTTCCTGGATGCAAAGTACTTACTAGGCCAGCTCATGGGGTGGTGGTTAAGGAAGCTGAGTCCCACATGACTGAATGCACTGTTCAAACCCCAGACCTGAGCACATGTGTGTACACAAATCCCAACAGGAAGAAGAAATGGAGAAGGGACTCCCCCTTGGAGAGGTGTTTCTTTACGTCTGTCTCTCTCCTGCGTGCAGACACATCCCCTGGAAATTAAGCACTTAAGTGCACAGTTGAACATTCCTTTATTCACCGCATCCCCCTCCACCTGGAAGTGTTCTTCCTTGGGAGTACTGCTATACCGTGAGGACAGTACACAAATTCACTGGTTACTTTACAGTCACGTCTACCCTGGGCCCAGACTTGCCCGTCAGTACAGCAAAGTCCCAGGGTAGCACAACAGTCCATCGCAGTCTCACTCCTCTCTCCCCACAGCAGGGGACAGTGTCCCCGTGTTTGGGGCCTTGTGCTCCTCTGCATCCTTGCACCGCACCCTGGGAGGCTTAGCCAGAGAGCTCACCAGACTCGACCTGCGGCACTGGGCCAGCTTCCTGGCTGCTGGAGTGGAGCAGGATGACGTGGAGGAACTGCTGCAGGAGCTGCACAGCCTGGCCCGGTGCTACCAGGACAGCGACAGCCTCGTGGACTAACGCTCCAAGGGTGGGGGAAGAGCTAGTTTGCGATAAAACTGCTGGATGCAGGAGCCCAGTGTCTTCAGGCAGAAAGCTTGGTGTCTTGGGACCCACTACACCAACATATGCACTGTTTACACCTGGAAACACTGTGATTCACTCACAGCACAATAAATAGATACCACCAGACAAAAGTGGAAAGGAACTGAGCCCGTTCCCTCTCTGCCGTGTACACAGTAGATTGGGAAGGGCTTCACAAAAGACCTGGAGTGATGCGTAAGGTGGCAGAGCCCGGCCCTCTCCAGCCTCCAGCCTCCGTGTCCTCGTCCGGAGCGCCTGCTCTCCAGCTCAACGCTGAGCTCCAGGGTTCAACAAGCAAGTGCACCCCCAACGTCAGGATGCCTGTTGGGTCTGATTCCGTGTGGGTGACTCTCCCACTCCAGTCTCACTCATCCAGCTCCTCCTCAGACAGAAGGTCCCCACGGTCAGACAGCTGGTCTGTGTTGCTGGTACTGGTGGCGTCCTCCTCGTCCTCAGAGCTGGCCTCACAGGCTGTGTGGAAGAGCTGCATGAGTTCTCGAAATCGATGAGAAACCTGGCAGGAGAAAAGCAACTGCTGTTCCCAGGATGGCAACATCTGCCAGTTGTTACGCGCGATCTACCAAACCGAAAAACTTACTTATTCCACACAGCGAGGTTATGACATGTGTGTCCTTGTAAGATGAAACTTAAGATGCTAAGTATTTAAGCTAAAGTCACACCCCCCCACAAAAACTAGGATGGAAACTCGGGGGCTTCTACCTCAATATTTGAATGCCTTTTCAAAAATTTTAAGTGGTTTTTGCTATAGGGCACGTGCACTCGTCAGAAAGACAGAGACAGCGAGAAATCACCCCCTGGGGGGATGGCCATGCCACAATCCCTTCTCCATTCTCCTCTCAGGATCTTGGGCACGCACACACATGCATCCGGTGTGAGTTTAAGCCACCGGGTCCGAGACTAGAACCATGGGAATCCAGCAACATAGCCATTACACCAACTGCTGGTCTCCCCCTTAAAAAATTTTTTTTTAATTTTATTTAACTTTATGTATTTATTTTAACTTGACCAGAAAGGAACAAAAAGAGTGAGAAGGAGGGAAGAAGAGAAAGCAAGCCGCCAGGTCCAGTACTCAAACTGGTCAGCCATATGAGAGTTCAGGACCCTCAACCACAATGCCACCTGCCGGACCCAAGCGCCCATTTTCTTAAAAATAGTTTTTAATTTTATTTATTCATTCATTTATTTTAATTTGACCAGAGAATGACAGAGACAGAGAAAGTGAGAAAGCAAGCCTCCAGGTCCAGGACTCGAACCGTGGTCGACCATGTGGGAGTGTCCAGCGACTTAACCACCACGCCACCTACTAGTCCCCATTTTTTTAAAGCTTAAAGAAATCGGGGGAACCAGCAGTTAGCATAATGGCTATGTCGCTGGACTCCCATGGGGTCGACTGTGGTTCAAGTCCTGGACCTGGTGCCTTAAGCTCAAACCGGGTGCGTGTGCCTGAGTGCCCAAGGTCCCAAGAGGAGAATGGAGTCTTTTTCATGATAGTGTATGGTAACTCACTCGAGAGTGAAAAAGCAGGATCCCTTTCCCCAACCTTCCGGCTTTATCAGGTCTTGGGCACACATGCACAGGTCTGGCACGGTTGCTAGCTGACCCAGGGATCAGGACCCCCAGTTGGCCATGTGGCTTCCAGCGGTGCAGCTCCGTTTGCTACAACCATACCACCAGGCTGGGCTTCAATGCCCCTTCTCTGCCCCCAGGATCACTGCTGCACCAGCAAGTCAAGTCCTTTCTTAAGGTAATACCTTGAGGGGATTACCAGTAGGTGGCGTGGTGGTTGGGACCCTGGACACTTCCCACAAGGCAGACCAAAGTTCAAGTCCCGGACCTGGTGGCTTCCTTTCTCACTTTCCCTCTGTGTCTCTCTCTGGTTAAATGAAGGAATAAATAAAAAATTAAAAAAAAAAAAAAAAAGATAGGACCTAGAGGGTAACTACTTAGTATCTTAAATTTGCAAACAACTCCTTTTGTCCTTCTGTCTCAGCCAATGGCTCCTGCCTGGCGGGCCTTGGGAACCTCTGCTGCACTCACCTCAGCAGGGGTTTTGTTTCCCAGCTGCTGGGAGATGCTGCTGAAGGTCTGAGGCTGTGCTCCTTGCTCCTGACACATGGTGAGAATCACACGGTCAGCTTCCCTGCAAGCACACAGCCCGGGGTTAACCCGCAGAGCCTCACAGATGTGCTCCATGCTCGTCCCAAACCCGCCGTCCAGCCCACCTACCTTGTCCACAGGACCACCTTCTCCCCAGTGGAGCTGACCTTGCTGTTGTTGGCACACACTGTGGCTTCTGTCGCCTTTGGCTGCTGCTCCCCCTCAGGACCCTTTCCCTGAGCTCCACTGTCTCTAGCCAAACCCCCTTTAGGGGCTCTGGGAGAACTCTCTGAGGGGTTGATTCCCGGGGAAGATGCATGGCCAGGGGACATCCCGTGGGCGGTCTTCACCCCAGTCGTGCTCAAGGGCAGCCAGTTCTGCATGTCGGGTTTCCCAGATGTATGTCTTTTCCCTCTGTCTCTGGTCCTTGATGAAACGGGACTCAGGAAGGAAGCAGGAGATACACCAGTCCCAGGCAGTTCCGTGGTGTCCGCCGTACCCCAGGCCAGCACCGACGCCTCCGCCTCACCCACGGCCTTTTGGCCCTCCCTCTCCTTCTCAAGTCTGGGGGACGTCTTAGGGCAGGAGAGAACCTTGGGCCCAGCCTGGTTTCTCCCAACAGTGTGCAGTACAATTCCAGTGTGGGGAGGAAGCTGAGGAGTCTCTGGAGAGCGAGGTGGCGGGCCATCCAGGATGGGGCGCTCTGTGACAGTCACTTCTTGAGGGGACGGCAAAGTGCTCCCCACTGCCAGTCCTGCTTAGGAGGAAAGTAAGGATGGGTCTAAGGGTGTGGACAGGGTCAAAATGCACCTAAGCACTAAAAAGAGGTCACGTGACTGTGTGAGCTCCTGTGATAAAGCTCTAAGGTAAAAGGCTAGGGTGGAGGGGGGTGGGGAAAGTCACTTATGCAAGGCTGTAAATCCTTAGTCAACTTCAGTTTAAGTCCTGGACCCAGCATCTTAAAACTCACACCAGAGAAACTAGCACTTAGCATAATGGCTATGTCGCTGGACTCCCATGTAGCCGACCACAGTTTGAGTACCTGACCCACTGGCTTAAACTCACGCCGGGCGCGTGTGTGTATGTACCCAAGATCCCGAGAGGAGAATGGAGAAGAAGGTAAATCCTAGTTCCGAAGCTGAGAAAGGTCGAGTCTTTAGAACACGGGTTGCAGAGAATTTCAAGGGAAGTGGGAGGGCTTCAGGAAAAGGAGCACAAGAAGAGACATTCAATTATGTCAACTGCATAGCACCCTTAAATGCAGGGGAGTGAGTCCGTAGGAGAGCAAGTGGAGGCTGCTGGGAGAAGGGTTTCCTATGGGTCTGTCGGTGGTACGTCCTTCCCTGAGAAGGCTGCTCTCTATCCAGGCTCAGAGAGGCTCCTGCGCAACCAACGGGAGGAGGAGGAAGGCCTGGGCTGACTGTGCTCACTCACCTGCAGTGGGCAGCTCTCGCTTTCTGGTGGTCCTGCCAGACTCGCTCTGGACTGCCTCAGTGCTCTCCCGCTCCTCAGAGGCTTCCTCTTCCAGCACGTCCTTGCCCTGCCCAGCTTCCTTAGCACCAGGCATAGGACTGGCTTCTCGGTGGGGGCTGCTGCCCACCATCTCCTGGGCCTCCTTGCTCTTGTAAGACTTGCTGTCACAGACCTGCAGGGATGGCCCTCGGGGTCAAGGGTGTTCTGATCTCCTGTATCTTAGGGACTCCCCAAGAAAGCAGCCCTGCCTTGATGCTCAGCAAGTCAACCAACATGCACACCTGCTCCAAAAATTAGACATGGCTTCGCGTCAAGTACAGCACTGCACCACTCTCCTCTAACCAAGGGCTCTATTTTTCCTGCCAACCAACTCCACTCTGGAGAGCCACAATGATCTTCAGTCTGTTTTCTTATTTCATCAAAAAAAAAAAAACATCTAAGAGGGACATATTTGAGCTAGCTGATTGATTTTTTTTTTCCATTCCCATTTCCATTTCCCATACTCAGAGGATTCCTGTTAAAACTAAAACCCATGTTTCTTTTTTTTCTTTTTTTGAGAGGTTTTTACTATAGGGTACGTGCACTCCCCAAAAAGACAAAGAGAGACAGGGAGAGAGGAAGCGAGAAATCACCCCCCAGGGGGGATGGCCATGCCACAATCCCTTCTCCTCCATTCTCCTCTCGGGATCTTGGGCATGCACGCACTCGTGCCCGGCATGACTTCAAGCCACAGGGTCTGAGACTTGAACCACGGTCAATTACAAGGTTGTCAGCGACATAGCCACTACACTAACTGCTGGTCCCAGTAAAACCCATGTTTCTAAAAAAATTCTCTTATATACACACACATGCTTATGTGTTCGTGTATTTATGTATGTGGTCTTCTCAGGAGTTCAGTGAGGTAGGAATCTGTGCCAGCCAACAATACGCCACACACGAGGCAGCGCTGTGGCCCCGCCCGGTGTCCCTGCTCACCTTGCTGCTACAGTGGCTGCAGGTCTTCCTTTTGCTCTTCTTCAGCTTGGAGTCAGGACCTCCGTCATGGCAGGAACAGGCACAGTCCTTGGCCCCCTCTGGCCACTCGGTCTCCTAGGAGATACCTGGGCTTGATTAGCTGCCAAGTATGTTTGGTACCAAGAGAAGAAGCTAAGATGTGAGCCATCTGAACAAACTCCTTAGTCCTCCCCATCTTACAGACCATCTCGTCACCCTGCCTGGGGGAAATGGCCTACTACAAATCCCTGAATCAATCCCTAAAATGACCCAAGACTGACAGAGCCCACCCACTCAGGTGTTTCAAGAAATAGTGAAATTAGGGACCAGCACATGGCCTAATGGTTACATCTCAGGACTCCCACGTCATCGACCACGGTTCAGGTCCTGGACCTGGAGGCTTAAGACTCAGGTGGGTGTGTGTATGTGCATGCCCAAAATCCAAGAGGGGAATGGAGAAGGGATTGCGGTGTGGCCATCCCCTGTGGCATGATTCCTTACTGTCTCTCTCTCTCTCCAGAGAATGCACACACCCTACAGCAAAAATCTCTCTCTCAAAAATAAATAAAGGAAAGAAATAATGGAGTCAACTACAGTCTGAGGCAGAATCGCTGGAGAGCTCAATCATGATCATCTGTGATCCTGCCTCCCTATGCCTCGAGCTTTCCCGTCCTCCAACTCTAGAGAGGGGGCTGTGTAAACAGGGAAGGTTTGCTCAGTGATACTCTCTGCCTAACAAGCGTAAGACCTAAGAGCCATTATTATCCCAACTTGTGATGAAGAGACTGAACAGAGGTTGGGTACACAGCCCAAGGTCATTCATTCAGCTTTTTTTTTTTAAAAAGAAAATGTTGCCTTAGGGTGCATGCGATCTTTTTTTTTTTTTTTTGAGAGGTTTTCACCATACGGCACGTGCGCTCACCAGACAGAGAGAGAGAGACATAGAGACAGAAAGCGAGAAATCATCCCCCAGGAGGGATGGTCACGCAGCAATCCCTTTTCCTCCATTCTCCTCTCGGGATCGTGGGCACGCACGCACACGCGCCCGGCGTGAGTTTTAAGCCACCGGGTCCGGGATGCGAACCGCGGTCGACTAAGTGGGAGTTCAGCAATATAGCCATTACTCTAACTGCTGGTTCCCAGGGCGGCTGCGCTCTTTGAGATTGGGGAGACAGAGACAGTGAGAGGAAAAATGAGAAATCATCCCCCAGGGAGGATGGCTCCTGCAATCGTTTCTCCACCCGTCATGCATGCACACGTGCCTACCCTAAATCTGAAGCCACCAGGACTGGGACACAAACCATGATCAGCTATGTGGGAGTCCAGTTATGTAAATGCTCCGCCACCTGCTGGTCTCTCATTCAGCTATTAAGAGACAGTCTCTCGGGGCCGGCAGATGGCGTGGTGGTTAAGGATGCTGGACTCCCCCATGGCCGACCGGGGGTCCAGTCCTGGACCTGGTGGCTTGCTTTCTCTCTCTCTCATCTCTCTCTTACTCTCTGGTCAAATTAAAACAAACAAATAAATAAGTCAAACAATTATTATAAAAAGAAAACAGTTTCTCCCAAGAAAAGAGTACAAACAGGTGATGGAATAAAAAAGAAAGAAAGAAAAAGGATTTAAAAAGATACTTCAAAAGAGCAGTGAGCACAAGTAGACTTGGCTTCCATCCCAACACTACCCCTTACTAAATTCAAGACCCAGCAACGGCCAATCTTCTGCATGTCTGGCTCCTGCACACGCAGCCTGGTCTATAACTAGCGATCTCTCCATAGCGCTCCATAGGGTTATCATGAGAATTAATGAGATACTAACCCATGTAAAATACTCCAAAATGATGCCTGAGGCTCTGCAATACAGCTCAGCCTTAGCTATTGTTATTACTTCTATGGGACAATAAACAACTCAAAGGAGAAATAGTGCTGAGCAAGAGAGAAAAGGGGGTGGACCCTTCTAATGAGGGACTATAGTGGCCTCTTGAGCAACTGTACTGATTTCCCACGGCTCTGCGTGTTCATAGCAGCCTGACCTTTGCTTTGGTCCGTGCTCCTCGACGGTCTCAGATCCGAGGTTTAAGGCAGACAGACATTCAGGGAGAAAACTCGAGGCTTCCATCATGAGAAATGGACCATCCGACAACCTGGCATACCTTATCATGGTTTTGGACTCCAATCTCTTTTCTTCTCTTGTTCTTTGAAGTTGTGGGTATCTTGGGAGGTTCCTCTTCCTCTTCCACTTCGGGCAGTGCAACTTCTTCAAAGCCGTCAAACTGGGCCGGGTGGGGGGGGGAGTTGGTACCACTCAGCGCAGATTTTAGTGGATATCCCTCCCACATGAGGCCTCCCCATCGCAAGGCCATGGCAGCCTCCAGGCCTGTACCTCATACTCCTTCTCCTCAGTCCAGTTGATCTCCTCAAAGTCACCCATACGGCTAGCTGCTGGGCGCAGATGGTCGAAGAAGACGGAGAACTCATCCTGTAAGTGGTCGTGGCCCTTGAGGAGCTGCCACATCTGCGTCTTAAGCTGAGAAGAGGTGTAGACAGAAAGATGAAGCCTGCACAACCTCTCTAGCTGCCCTTCCAACCAACCCCATACTTTATCATGTTCTGCCCTCCCCGACACCCTGGAGATGCACAGCCTCCCCTGGGTAGCTAAGCAGTCTTAACCTCTCTCCCTCCAAATCTGCCCACAGGGGAGAGGTGTTGCAAAACTGACTCTTAATCCAATATGCGCCAATCTTGCTCCAGGTCCTGTCACCTCCTTCCTTAAATATCCCTTCCAGGGACCAGCAGTTGGCATAACGGCTACGCTGCTGGACTCTCATGCAGTCGACCACAGTTCAAGTCCCGGGCCCGGGGGATTAAACTCGCACCAGGTGGTGTGCATGCGGGCATAAGATCCCAAGAGAATGGAGGAGAAGGGACTTCAGCATGGGCAACTCCCTGGGGAGTGATGTCTCACTGTCTGTCTCTGTCTTTCTGGAGAGTGCACGTGCCTTATAGCAAAAAAAAGGAAAAAAAAAAAAAAAAAAGACCCTTCCCGG
>NW_006159872.1:757-13327 GCF_000334495.1 Tupaia belangeri chinensis | reverse complement strand
TGAACCGCAGTCGACTACATGGGAGGCCAGCGACATAGCCATTATGCTAACTGCTGGTCCCGCAACAATTTCTCTTTTAAAAAAGATGGGACCAGTAGTTGGCAAAATGGCTATGTCGCTGGAATCCCATGGAGTCAACTGCAGTTATGGCCCCAGACCCAGTGGTTTAAACTCACGCTGGGCGCATGTGCGGGTGTGCCCAAGATCCCAAGAGGAGAATGGAGGAGAAAGGATTGTGGCGTGGCCATCCCCGCTAGGGGGTGATTTTTCAGTTTCTGTCTCTCTCTTCTTTCTGGCGAGGGCACATGCCCTATAGTAAAAACCACTCCCCATCCCCCTGAAAAGAAGAATAAGGACTAGGTCAGAAAAGGCAGGAAGGGGCGTAGGTCCAGGCCACGAAAGATACCTCGGTGATCTCCTGGGGCAGGCAGTCTGCACAGCCTTGCAAAACCTTGATAATCTTCTGGTGGTGTGAGGGGTTCTCTGCAAAGCAAATCTCCAGCTGCCGAAGGAATTTACGACTCTTCTCAAAAGCCTGCTGCTCCTCAAACTACCAGAGAAGAAAAAAGAACAAAAGAGGAATCACCTATTTATTGACAGGAAAGCAGCAAAGTCTTTAGCTAGAGGACTTGAGAGCTCTAAGGGAAAAGAACTAAGAACTGGTAGCTGGAGCACAGGGGAGGACTATGCTCTGGTTTGCAACTGTGAGCTCTGAATTCAAACCCTATCACCCACCCGCCTTGGGTCACTGGACGCTCCCAACCCAAGATAGCTCAGAAATGTGTGAACAATTCAAGAGGTGCACATATCTCTAAGCGTTTATTGCTTCATGCATTGAGAAATCAGTGAAAGGAATCAGACGTTACAAGGCATGCTCACACATACACTCATTTGATCCTTGTAACACCAGGAGAGAGGACGGCCATTACATGCTCAATCGTCCACTGCTGTTTAACTGCCACAGACACTCAGAGTCATGGTCATGCCCTCTATTCTTGTTTTGGTCAGTTTGGACAGGACTACTGAGATACCCCTAATATTGAGACTAATTCTTCAACAGTTCGAATGTCACCTTCCCAGTGGCCTTCTCAGGCCACCCAGTATAAAACACACACCACCCCCTTACCATCCGGCACGTAGACTTTTGAGTTTCTTTCCATTTTATTTTTCTATGATGCATCATATACTACATGGCTTACTGTTTTATATATGATCTATTTACAGTATCTATTTTATAGATTATCATCGGACTTTCCCCAGGTGTCCGTAAGCTTCATGAGGACAGGGACGTTTGTGCTTTTTTTTTTTCTTCTTCTATGAGCAAGAAAGAAACACTGCCAAGAGATGCCATGATCCTCCCCCAATCTCAGCCAGCCCTGCATCGTGGCATGTGCGTGCCCAGCATGCTCAGGGAGTTCTGACACGAACCCAGCATGTTCACATGTGGGTCAGCCTCGCAGTGGGGCCTTTCACTGAGGCACCACCATCCGGCCCAGAGACTCTTTCATTACTGTGCGCTCAGCACCTAGACCTTGGCCTGGCACAGAGAGGTACTCAACCAGTGTTTATTAAGTGAACGCTTGTTTAACATCAGTGAGGACCAGAGTATGACAACTGCCAACTGAATAAAAAGCCCTCTTTTGGGGCCAGCAGGCAGCATGGTGGTAAAGGTGATAGAATCCCACATGGCCGAATGCAGTTCGAGTCCTGGACCTGGTGGGCTGAGAATCGCACCGGGCATGTGTACTTCTGTGCCCAAAACCCTGAGAGGAGAATGGAGAAGGGACTGCAGGATGGCCATCCCCTGGGGGTTGATTGTTCACTTTCTCTCTCTCTCTCTCTCTCTCTCCAGTAAGCACTCATGCCCTATGGGGGGAAAAAAAAAACAAACTTCTCATCGTCCATGTAAAGAAAGTGGGAGAGGGAACCAGCAGTTAGCGTAATGACTTGTTTTACATCAGTGAGGACCAGAGTATGACAACTGCCAACTGAATAAAAAGTCCGCTTTTGGGGCCAGCAGGCAGCATGGTGGTAATGGTGATAGAATCCCACATGGCCGAATACAGTTCGAGTCCTGGACCTGGTGGGCTGAGAATCGCACTGGGCATGTGTACTTCTGTGCCCAAAACCCTGAGAGGAGAATGGAGAAGGGACTGCAGCATGGCTATCCCCTGGGGGTTGATTTTTCATTTTCCCTCTCTCTCTCTCTCTCTCCAGTAAGAACACATGCCTTATGGGGGAAAAAAACCCTTCTCATCCCCTATGTAAAGAAAGTGGGAGAAAAGAGGTGATGGGAGGATCGTGACTTTGAAAGACAGGTGCTCTTACCACCCTGCGGGAGGAGACAGCTATCTGTCTAGAAGACTGGGACACTGCAACAGCCTTACTCGCCTCCATCTAATCCAGCCTCGCCTGACCCAGAGGCCTGCTGCACAGGTGCTGTACATCTACTTACTAATCCACAGGCCAGAGCTTGTTCGGGTAACAGGAAAGCAGCAAAGTCTTTCAACAGCTGAGGCCAGTCTTGGAGCAGAAGTCGCAGGCTTTTGTAGAGATCCACCGCTGTCTGCCTCTGGGTACTGGACTCAAATTCATAAATGATCTGAAGGAAGTCCTCATACTTGCCCGGGATATGCTGTAGGGCTTCTCGTACCTATGCAGGAAGACTTTCTGTCATCAGCGCCCTTTCCCTGGGTCTTGACAAGAAGCATGAGTAGAGGAGGAGGGGTGATGGCTAAAAAGCTCTGAGAATTTCCCTTTGGAGGCTCCTCCTGCAACAGGGCTTAAAATATGGCTGTTAATGGAAGACAGACCCAAGAGCAAGGCAGAGCTCTTCCTCTAGCCATGGGCAGCTGCAAGCCCTTCGTGTCCCAGGGACCACGACCGGCCCAGAAGAGCAGAAAATGCTTTTCTCTAGGCCCCAGACATAACCTGTCTTTTCTAACTTCAAACCCTGAAATAGAGTGTTTTGCACATGTATTTCAGTATGGTGTCATTTGAGGGTAAAGAATACATAAACTTGGGGCCAGTAGTAGGTGGCATGATGGTTAAGGCGCTGCACTCCCATATGGCTGGCTGTGGTTCGAATCCTGAACTTGGCAGCTTGCTCTCACTTTCTTTCTCTCTCTCTCTCACTCTGTCTCTCTCTGGAGAGCCCACATATTATATAATAAATTAAAATAGTAACGGTAAATAAAATTAAATAATTTTTTAATTAAAGAAAGAAAATAACACATGAACTTGGGGTGTTAATAAGCTATCAGGAGCTCAGAAAAAGCCACCACGGTCGCTGCTCGTGCTATACTTTGCTGCGGGGAGAAAGAACTCTGCTGGTCACTAGCAGGAAGACACAGCAACCCAGGACACTCAGGAACAGGCTGGTGCAGGCCTGACAAGCAAGGGCCTTCCCTGAGAACCCCAGTGTGGCTGCTGTACCATCTGTCTTCTCAAGTGAAGGGCTCACCAAAGGTCCTCCTTGGCTGGCCCACCCGTAAGTCACAGGTCCCCACTGTCAGTCGTGGTCTCATCCTCCCCACAGGCTCTGGGCATGGAGGCAGGGTGTCAGGGCGCAACAACAAACATGCACCACTGACTCTGCCACCTCGTGGTTCTCTCAGAGAACTTCCGGCAGTTACAGGAGAGCGAAGGCAGACCCATACCGAGCCTGTTTTGCAGCCCCCAAAAAAACTTCATTGTAAAAATCCTCCCCTGGAAGAAGAGCAGCGATGTTCATAGGGGCTGGAGGTAAAAGGAAGCAGCATTTGCCTACCCGGGTGAGATAGGCCTGGGCAAAGGCCAAGTCCTTCTGCTCCCTGAGAGGATCCCGCTCAAGAATGTCCTCATCGTACAGCAACAGCAGCTTGGAGGTGTCCTTGCTGGCCCGCGCCCGGCTTCCCCGCTTGCTGCGAGCTCGATGACTGCTCCGGCTCTTCCCAGCAGCTTTGACGTTCTCTCCTTGGAAAAAGATTTTTCTCTGTCCCTGCAACCCCGACTTCCACTCCACCACGTCCCGTCCTAGCCAAACCCCACTGGATGCCATGGAGCACCTCAGAAGGCAGGCCGCTGGGAAACCATGTGAGATGCAAGCCGGTGTCTGCCGAGGCAGCGCTGTGGAGTCTGCAACGTAAGTGCTGACTGGAACGACAGTAAGGGAATCAGCCACGGCATACCGAGAAAAGGTCTGAAGAGTCAGGGTGGCCTTGTGTCGGGCTGCCGAGGGACTCGTGATAAAGAACGGTGCTTTCTGGAGTAAACAGAGCCCTTGCTCTCAGACATGACAGAATGGGACTATTCACAGACAGTCCGACGGACCTAGTACAATCTAGTACCTGACGACAATCAGTTTTCTGGGCATCTCTTCTCACAAAGGCACCACACTGGACAGCTGCTTTGGGGACGGAGGCTGAAGGGGAGATACCTAGAGTTTCCTCTGGAATCCACCAGCTGGTGTACGACCACACCTTCTGCCCACCACCCTCCAGACAAGGAGGCGAGGTGAGCCCTGCCCTGCAGTGTGGACATGCCCCACTCACCTGGTGGGGTCCTGCTGGTTTCCACTTCCGGGGCAGTCGTGGGTGAGGCGAAGGTGGAAGGGGGCTTCGCAGCAGAGTCTCCAACTGCGTCATCCGTCATTTCCTCCTCCTTCCGCAGACTCTCCATTCCCTCGGCTTCTTCTTCCTCCTCCTCTTCTGGCTCGGAGTTCTCCTGGGAGTTCTCTTCCTCAGACTCACCCTCCTGACTCACACGCCTTTCCGATGCCAGCCAAGTCAATTTCTCCATTGTTTCCTGAAACCCCCCACACATACAAAGAGTGTTTAATGGGTTCCTAGCGGCTCGCCAAACGCCGGCAGCTCGAAGCTGTACCAGGAGCGTCTGAGATTAGACGACAAGGGGCCCACCGCAGCCCTCAGTCAGAAGCCTGACTCCTACAGGGGTCAAGTCCCAGGGCTAGCTGGGATTGCTCTGAGGGCAGACGGGGAGAACATGCGTTTTAAAAGGTTCCCTCTGCCCTGAAGATATGCTCCTTTCCCATAGTCCATATTCCTGAGTTATTTTTTAAAATGTTATAAATGTGCTCAGGTGGTTGAATTTAATGTTTAAATTTAACTAAAATAAAACAAGTAAAATTTCACCTTTGCCCTCTTATTGTGTATTCCGACCCACAGGACAGTCAAACAGTAACCTGGGGGAGGGAGTGAGAAAAGGGACACACACACAGACACACAGAGTGGAGACAAGATGAGGTGCTGATCAAGTCTCAATTTTATTGAGGAAGAATGTTGAGTTTATATACAAGCTGGTGGGCATTGATTGGTTGCCTGAAATGCAAATAAGGTATCACAGATGGACCAATCACTGGTGCCCTGGAAGCTGCCCTAAATGCAAATGAGGGATTCTAGTTCAACCAATCAGCTAGTATCCTGCAATTGCAAATAGGCATCCAGCCAAGGAGAGGCACGTTATCTCTCCAGTTGCCTAGAAACCTATCTACCCTGGGGGAAGAACAGTTGGTTACATGGTTTCTGGAAAATGGTTTGCTCAGTGAGGAAATGAAAGTGAAACCCAAAGGTTTCTAAGATGGCGGATAGCTCTTAAGATCGCTCCCGTATGCAGTGCCTTCCACATGTCCCCCTTTTCTATTTTTTCAAAGAGAGGAGGAAAGACCTGGGCGAATCGTGCCTGTCTAAGGTTGGAGTTGTTTTTAGAGCCACATGTCCATTCTTACCATCATTGGAGAATCCCATTGCGATGATGGGTTTCCTGTCTTAGGAGGAAGGACTTTACAGCATTGTGCTCAGACCCTCTTACCGGTCTTTGGCTAACTGATTTAGCACCTCAGGCAGGAGCATAATCTAAGCTCCGCGGTACTCCATCTCCAGGTTGTGGTAGTGGACTTGAACAGGCTGCATTTTTATTGAACCAATTTGTTGTTTAAGGAATGCCATGAGGTTATTGAAAAGGACAGGCCCCAAAGAGCAAACAATCAGAAGGCCTAAAAGAGGACCAAGCAAGGGGGAGTAAAAATGGGAGAAGTCTGTTCCATGTAGTCCATAAGGGGTTATCAGCGAGTTGTTTTCTATGCTCAAGAAGATCTTCTTGTCGTTGGTTGAGCTTGTCATGTACTATGTCGGATTTGTTGGTGTAAAAGCAGCAGCGTTCCTGTATAGCAAGAAAAAGACCCCCCTGTTCTGCTAAGAGGAGGTCTAACCCACGTCTATTAATAATATCTATGTCAGGAATAAGTATGGCAAGGGTACTAAGTTAGCGCCACAAACAAAGATTGTATTATGAGGAGCGCACAAAGTAGATGTATAGGTGTGTATCTTAACAGTACAGTTGGAGAATGCACTGAAGCCAAGAACGACCTCGTTGGAACGATTAAGGGAGGGGAAATAAAGGCAACTTATGTTTGAGGGGAAGATGGGTTGAACCAAAAACGGCAAAGTAGGTAAACAGTGTGAAGAATTGACAGGATAAGTTATACTGGCTTAGACAAAACTGTGGCCCATTTTGTTTTAGTTGTTGAATGCCAGAAGCGCTCAGCAGCTGAGCGTCTATCAAGTGTCAGAAAATTTAGGACAAAAAGTTTATGTGCTAGGTTTCTTGGTGAGCCTTTGGTTTGTAAAAGTTCTCCCTTTTTTAGTTTGTGGAGAGTTCTTTTGTTTTTGTTTTTGTTTTTCGTGTTTTTTTTTTTTGGAGAGGTTTTTGCTATAGGGCGTGTGCTCTCGCAAGACAAACAGAAAGAGACAGAAAGTGAGAAATCACCCCCCGGGGGGATGGCCACGCTGCAATCCCTTCTCCTCCATTCTCCTCTTGGGATCGTGGGCACGCACGCACATGCACCCGGCAAGAGTTTAAGCCACCGGGTCCAGGACTTGAACCGCGGTTGACTACATGGGAGTTCAGCGACACAGCCATTATGCTAACTGCTGGTCTCCCAGGATTTTTTAAGGAGAGATGAGCATGTTTGACAATGCCTTGTCTTTGGGGGTTATATGGAATTCCTGTAACATGTTTAATGTGGAGTTGTTTGCAAAAAAAGGCAAAATTATTTCCTGTATATCCTGGGCCATTATCTGTTTTAATTTGTTGAGGTTTGTCCATAACAGAGAGCGCAGCAAGTACATGGGAAATAACATGTTTACCGGCCTCTTCAGTTTGTGGTGTGGCAAAAATGAAGCCGCTAATGATATCAACAACAACATGAACATACTTAGTAGTACCAAATTCAGCGACATGAGTTACGTCTATTTGTCATAATGTATCAGGCATAAGGCCCCTAGGATTAATGCCTAGATGTGGTATAGGCGAAAGGATAAGACAGGCTGGACATTGTTTTACAATTTGTCAGGCCTGTTCCCGAGTAATTTTAAACATGAGATGAAGAGTGTGAGAATTTTAAGTGATGTAGTCAATGAGCAGCAACAGCGTCTGAAAGGTTTGTGTCAGTTTGAGTGGAGGTTAGGAAGGAACGTCTTGTAGCCAGATTAGTGCAGCGATTTCCTTCAGTGAGAGGGCCAGGTGAATCTGTATGTGCACGTAAATGGCCAATATAAAAAGGAAGGTCTCATTTTTTAATGGGAGATTGTAGTTGGAGGAAAAAGTGTGCGGCCTGAGAAACTTGTTTAATGTGTGCCGCAGTTTCCAGAAGTGGTACGGACATAGTGATATAAGCGCTGTCAGTGTACAAGTTCAAAGGTGTGTCAGGAAAAGCAGAAAAAACTGCACCAACTGCCTGGAGTTCAACTAACTGAGCTGACATTGAGGATGTTGTAAATGTAACTGTTTAATGAGAGGAAAAAATAAGAAGTACTGTGTGGGTGGTGGAACAGAGGGCCTGTTCTGTGTTTCCTGGCATTCTGGAGAGGTCTGAAATGGATTGTTGTTGTTTGTTGGAACAAACTCTAGTGCCCCAAAAGCTTGTTTGGGTTCAGGGGCTTGGGGCGGCCCCCTGTTTCTGTTTCCCTGATTATTGTTAAGTGGCCTGCCATGGATGTCAGTTTTGGATCTGCACTCATTAGTAGTGTGGCATCCCCTTTGGCATTTACTGCACAACTCAAGAGGTTGATTTTGTCTCTGACCACTAATGTTTTTTGTTCTGCAATTTTTTGCCATATGTCCAGGTGACCACAATTAAAACAATTGCCTCTATTGTTGCGGTTAAGGAATTGGCAGACAGTATACCCTTTAAGAGCGGCGGCTATAGACAATCTTTATTGGTATGCCAACCCAATATCAGAACCTAGGCGAATATATCCTGATAAATCTTTTTTCTATATGGCCTGATTGCTGCATGACAGGCAGTATTGGCATTCTCATATGCCAATTGTTTAACAAAATCAGTACCTGCATCAGCATTGTCGAATATTCTCCCTGCTACAGTAATTAACCGATGAACAAACTCAAAAAAAGGTTCGTCAGGCCCTTGTTTTATTTTGGTAAGGGAGGTACTTAAATCTCCCTTAGTTGGAAGTTTTGTCCAAGCTCTCATGCCAGCCGTATGAACTTGAGCAAATAGCCCTGGATCATATTGCATTTGATTGTTGCTATTTGCATAACTGCCTTCTCCCAGTAGCATATCTGCTGTCCAGCCATTGT
The DNA here is from genome assembly GCF_000334495.1 of Tupaia belangeri chinensis. Classification (NCBI taxonomy): domain Eukaryota; kingdom Metazoa; phylum Chordata; class Mammalia; order Scandentia; family Tupaiidae; genus Tupaia; species Tupaia belangeri. The sequence goes on along the minus strand of NW_006159872.1, from coordinate 4,729 downwards.
TGGCCTAGGCATTACGGCGTGCAGTCTCCTGAAAGCCTCTACATATTGTGATTTCCAAAATAAGTAATCTCCTCCAGAGAGCATAGCATGGGCCAATGTTAGCCAACCCATTGGTGTAAACCAATTGTCTGCCACCGATTCAAAGATTCCTGTTCCTCAAAGTTCATCAATGGTTGTGGTGTCTGAACTGGTTTAATTTTCATGCCAGGGGTAAGTGTGGGCTGGTAGCAAAGCCCACTTTTCGATTTACCCACTCTGTTTTCCCAATTATGATATTAGGTCTTGATGTTTCTTTTCTAATTGAATTTGTTCTTCAACTTGTTTAATTTTATTCAAAACCTCTTCCCTAGGATCAATAACCGGCATCACCAAAGGTGGTGCAGATGTGACCGAATTGTAAGATGGCGGTCGTTTTTTGAAAGGAGGCCATTTTGGATTATTATACAAATAATATATACAAATGGCTGCCTGTTTCTAGAGTTTCTTCTTCAGGTAGCCATTTTGGATTATTCTATCTGGCAGCCTGTGTTTCTAAAGTTTCTTCTTCAGAATCAGTTAATTGGCCATCTAAAGGAGCTGTAAGTTCTGTAAGAGATGGGTATAATTTTTTCTGGGGCTTTATGAAGTTTGTAACTTCCTTACTGACTCTCGTTTTTTTAAGTTGTTTTGGCCTGACATCAGATTGTTTATTAAGATCTGTTACTTCATCCTCACTATTAAGGAAATTAAATCTTTTTCTTTTTTGGCATCAGGGTCTTTTTTAGTTTCTATGGCATTTCCACTATCTGCCTGAATTTTATCTCTTTGCATAATTTATTCCTCCTCTGCGACGACTGCGGCAATTTTGAGGTCAATTGACCGGAACCTAATGATTTCATCTATTAGATTCCAATAAGAGAAGGTTATTACTGGGAACTTTTCCGGTCCGAATGTGATGTAGTAATCTTTTAAAGCGTCACTTGCCCTCTTCCACCTCTGTTCATAAATAGTACCTTCTTGGGGAAACCAGGGGCACACCTCTTTTAGGAAATCAAAGAAAGTAAATAATTGTTTGATCTTAATTTTAACTCTACATGTCTTGAGGGCTTCAGTAGGCCCATGAACAAATAAGTCATGTTTACTCATTTCTTGTCCCACAATCACCCTTATTACTTATAAGTAACCGTTGTTACTTACCAGGACGATTCTCTGCCATCCTCTTCTGTTTTCCGCTGCGGCCTTCTTTGTTCCGGTGCTCCTCACTGAATTCCTCCTACCTAGGTCCCTGTTTGGGCGCCACATGTCCCGACCCACAGGACAGTCCAACAGTAACCTGGGGGAGAGAGAAAAGGGACACACACACAGACACACAGAGTGGAGACAAGACGAGGTGCTGATCAAGTCTCAAGTTTATTGAGGAAGAATGGCGAGTTTATATACAGGATGGTGGGCATTGATTGGTTGCCAAAATGGGCAAATAAGGTATCACAGATGGACCAATCATTGGTGCCCCGGAAGCTGCCCTAAATGCAAATGAGGGATTCTAGTTCAACCAATCAGTGAGTATCCTGCAATTGCAAACGGGCGTCTAGCCAACAAGAGGCATGATCTTTCTCCTGTTGCCTAGAAACCTATCCACCCCATGGGGAGAACAGTTGGTTACATGGTTTCTGGGAAATGGTTTACTCAGTGAGGAAATGAAAGTGAAACCCAAAGTTTTCTAAGATGGCGGACAACTCTTAAGATGGCCCCCGTATGCAGTGCCCTCCACAATTGTGCTTCAACCCCCAAATTACATCCCATAATGCACTCAGAAGTCAGACACCAGCAATATCAGGACTACTGATAGTACAGCAAGCAAGCAGAGGGCATAGCAATAAACTGGACATATTACTGAGCACACAAAATACTCGAGGCTGCCCCAGCTCTCACCTGGAGCTCCAGGACGGAGAACACAGATTTCTCAGACGTCGAGGACATATCATCTTCCTCATCTTGGGTGAGGTCGTCGAAGTCCTCTTCCTCCTCCTCCACCTCTGGCCCCTCCTCTCTTCCAGCTTCTGGCCCAGCTATGGTCTCCACTGACTGCCCATCGGCACCAGAGGGGTCTTCAGGCTTCCCTGGGGGACTGCTGCGCACCATCTCGGGGTCCGGGGAGGAGGAAGCACTTTGGTGAGCCTTTGCTCCCATCTCTCCCTGAGTCCCCATCACCAGGAGGATCCTGAGACACTGAAGGGGTTCTGGCTGGCCCGCCCCTCTCCTCCTCCCTCTGTAAGACCTTCTGCCTCTTCCCCTCTCTGGTGCTGCTCAGCTCCTCCGCTGGGGAGGCAGTGTCCAGTTGCACAGTGTTTAATTTCATCACAAATGTCCTGCTTGGAGGATCCCCCTTGTCCCAACCTACAGGACAGTCGAACAGGTTTCCTGAGGGAAGGACTGAGAGACAGGACAAACAGCACAGAGACGACACAGTGTTACAACTCTTCAGGATCGTCTCTTTATTATGCGGCAGAGATTGTGGCTATATACGTGCTGGTGGGCGGTGACTGGTTGTTCTGTAAATGAAAGATTCTAGACGGACCAATCATGGGGTACCCAGATATGCAAATATGAGGGATTCTGAGTTCACCAATTGGTGGGCATCATTGACTATAGCCAATCAGAGTGCGGTATCAGAGTGCAGTTTTGAAGGGGAGTCAATCATGGCCTTTGGCGTTGTGTAATTGTTTGCTCTCTTGAGAAACCGAAACCTGAGGGCTTCCTAAGATGGCGATAGTAAGAGACTCATGAAAATGGCCTCAGCAGACTTGCTGGTGTGCAGCCTCCCACACCCCTGGCATGTCTTCCCCAGCATCCATAAGTTCTGTCTTGACAATTGCCTTGAAATCCCCAGGGGAAGGATGTAGAGATTCCTGAAACCCCTGAGGCAGCGGCTCCAAAGCTTGACTCCCGTCCTCCGTTTTCACAACTGTCCAACCACACACACTGTTCTCCGACAATCCTTCCTGGCACTCCATATCTGCTGCTGGGGGCCCTGGGCTTTGCTCCTCTTTAGGGACAATGGTACCAGAGAGGGGAGATTGTTCTTGGGGTTCCAGGCTTTGAAAGGCAATGTTCCCTTCAGCCAAAGGACAGGTAAGGTCCACATTCACTTGGGCCTTATCTTCGGGGTGAGATGGTACAGGAAGATTTACAGAGCTGCCAGAAACAATTAAGGGTGGGATAGGGGAGGCCACAAGGGGCTGGTTCAATGGACAGGAGAACGAAGTAGGGTTAACCAAGAGGGTAGTGATGGGAATGGTCTGGGGGCTCTGGGCCACAGCCGCACTGACAGGCTGAATCACGTTACAGCCACTGCCAAGGCTCACGACCTTCACGGTGGTGGCGGGAACGGTGAAGATAACGGGTGCAGAATGGATGAGGGGGGCAGCTTTCAGACAGGGCCCTTTTCTCCTTGAGCCTCTTCGTCTCCCACATGGCTTTCGAAACTTAGAAGGGGCAAGCGAGGGCAGCATGACTTTGGGCACAGGGGCAGAGGAGAGCAGGGTCTGCGACTCGGGCAGAGCGAAGCTGGTCCTGGCCTCAGGGTGTACAGCAGGTGGTGCTGCAGGAGACTCAACACCATCGCCCCCACTGGGCCCCAGTGGAGGGACACCTGGAACTGCCTGTAAGACAGTGGCTGGCTGGATCAAGTGAGGGATCCGGACCACCATTTTGCTCGGAGGGGCTTCTGACTGAGCGGCCCTGGCTGGTGTTTCCCCAGGGTTGAAGCTAGGCTGGAGCGGGGGGCTGGGTCGGATAAGAAGGGGCTTCAGGACTGACGACTGCTTCTGTCTCGAAGCCTTCTTGGGGACACAGTTGGCCACAGGCTTTAGTTCTAGGACGACCCCCTTAGGCAACAGCAGAGGGTACCGAGTTTCACTCCCCAGTTCCGAGCTGCCTTGGTTCGGGCTGATGTCAGTGGCTCCCCCGTCTCCAGCCCCCTCCGCCATGGGC
>NW_006159872.1:0-692 GCF_000334495.1 Tupaia belangeri chinensis | reverse complement strand
AAAAACCCTCTGATCAAGTACTCGCGAGAATCTGAGGAAAAGAATGGGACTTTCGAGATGTTAGGAATCTTACGGAGACAGTCTCAAGACACCTTTCCCAGAAGGTTATTCTTTAATTTTTTTTTAAATTTAACTTTATTTATTCAAATTTGACATGAGAGGTACAGAGAAAGAGAAAGAGAGAAAGAGAGAGAGAGAGAAAGCAAGCTGTTAAGTCTGGGACTTGAACCGGGGTTGGCCATGTGGGAGTCCAGCACCCTTAACCACCACACCACCTGCCAGCCCCAATTTTTTTAAAAAAAGTTTGATACAGCATGCGTGTGCTTGCCAGAGACACAGAAAGTGAGAAATGACCCCACAGGGGCGTGGTCATGTTGTAATCCCTCCTCTTCCATCCTCCTTGTGGGGTTTTGGGCACACAGGCACACACGCCAGGTGTGAGTTTTAGGATGCCAGGTCCAGGACTTGAACCACAGTGAACTACATGGGAGTTCAGCAATGTAACCATTATGCCATCTACTGGTCCCCCAGTAGGGTTATGCTGCATATCAAATTTCTACATAGACACGTTCCAATAATATACTCTAGAAACTCTTCTCTAAATATAAGAAATAAGCATTTTACTCATTTGTTTAAAAAAGCTGTAGGGTTGGGAACCAACAGCGTAATGGCTATGTTGTTGGACTACCACA
>NW_006159871.1:409937-429459 GCF_000334495.1 Tupaia belangeri chinensis | reverse complement strand
CTTCCTTCCTTCTTTCTTTTTTCTTTCTTTTCCTCTTTTCCTTTTCTTCTTTCTTGCAGCAGAGTCTAGCTCAGTGTTACTAGGAAGGCATGTATGAGCATGTCAATCATGTAATTTTTCCAACTCATCCACAACTTTTTCTCTTTTCCTTTCTTCCTTTTTTCTTTTTCTTTCTTTCTTTCTTTTTCTTCTTCCTTCTTTCTAGGTTTTTGCATAGGTGGCATGCACTCGCCAGAAAGTGACAGTAAGAGGGAGAGTGAGATATCTCCCAAGGAGATGGCCACGCTGCAATACTTTCTCCTCCTGGGATTTGGGCATGCACACACATGCGCTGGGTATAATTTTTATGCCCCCTGGTCCGGGTCTGAAACCACAGTGAGCCATGTGGGAGTCCAGCACCATAACCACTATCCCACCTGCTGACCCCTCTGAGTGAATTTTCTACATCAATGATTCTCAGGACAGTAATGTCCCCAGGGGTATTTGTCAATGAATGCCTAGAGACATAGTGGTTGTCACAACTTGGGATGGTTGGAGGGGCAGGGGCAGGGTGCTGGCATCTTGTGAATAGAGGTCAGGGATGCTGAGTATCCTTTGTTGCAAAGGACAATATCTTGTGATGAAAATTGTCTGATACCAAATGTCCATAATGTTAGGCTGAGAAATCCTATTCTAGAATGATGTGAAATTGCAAAAGGTATTGCTGAGGAGGAGGCATAGATTCTGAGGTAAGTATGGTGCTCTGAGTAGACAGTGTGGTCTCCTGGAAAGCTATGAATGGAAGGGGCTGCCTTCATAGACCTGAGGACAGAAGGTGGAGGTGTGGAGGCCAGCAAGTTTAGAACTGTGCTCTAGAGACTCTTATCTAGGTTTGGGAGGTGGAGAAAGGAGAACAAAGAGCATATGTACTTCTGGACAGTGAAAACCATAGCAAGAGGTAAAAGTTATAATTGTGCACTTGTCTTTGCTGACCTTTTATTTTACTTCAAATGTTGTAAAATATATGGTACAAAGAAGTAAAAATATGAGCTGTGTGTGTGTGTGTATATGTGTGTGTACATATATGTATGTATGTAAAACAGCTGCTGTTTCTAATGGGTGGGCCTGTATCAGTTCCTTGTGTTACTTAACTGAATACCTGAAATTGGGTCATTTATGAGACTTGAAATTTTAGCTCACAGTTTTGGAGGTTCAAGAACAAGGGGCCATATCTGGTTAGGGACTTCCTGTTGATGGGGGTCTCAACATGGCACAGAGCATCCCATGGCAAGAGCTTGAGTAGACTGTGTGTGTTTGTGTCTCCTCTTACAAACCCACCAGGATTTAAACATGGGGGCCTAACCCAGATGACCTTATCCTAATCACATCCCCAAATCCCCACCTCTTAATCCCATAGCCAGATTAAGTTATCATCCTCTTAATTCTGTCACTATCAAATTTTATCATGTGAATTTTTAGGAGACACAATTAAACCACCACCGGGCCTTAGGAGCAAGTTACTCTGTTGAAAGATAAAGGTCAGCACATGTCCCCCTGGCAAGAAAGAAAATTAAATCGTTGCCAGAAACAAAACTGCGAAGGTGCACAGCCTCCTCTTTCAAAATTGCTTGAGTTTGACTAAGCAACAGAAGTTGGGGGCCCAAAAGGTGACAAACCACATTCAAATGGCAGCTTGTTCCCTGTGAGGAAGGGATAAACTAAGAATTGTGCTTGAGCATAAGAATGGGAAATGGAGTTGCTGTCACTTTCCTTCTATTTTTTACAATATTCACCTCTCTCCCCATGAAATCCAAACTTTTTTTTTTTTTTTGGCAAAATCTGCAGTGTGTTAATTTCTCTTGCATATAGGTGGAATGGGAAATGGAGTTGCTGTCACTTTCCTTCTATTTTTACAATATTCACCTCTCTCCCCATGAAATCCAAACTTTTTTTTTTTTTTTTGGCAAAATCTGCAGTGTGGTAATTCATCTTGTATATAGGTGAGGGTAGATTGGGGCATGGTGTTTTCTCCACATCTTTATTCCTCTGGTCTAGAGTCGTCTCACACCATGAGGAAAGCTTGAAAGCCTGTCCCACCATGGAATCTACTCTTACTTCTCACCCTTATCCTCACTTTCTCTATTTTCTCTCCCTAATATTTGCAGACCCTACAAGAGAGGAAACATTCTTCCCAAAATGGAAACTGTTAGAATATTGGGTATCTCAACCAATCACTTCTCTACTCCTGGTTGATGTCAAATCATCTTCCCACCAATAACCCTTCTCTCCCTCTTGTGTCTTTGAAAATCGTCATTGTTCGATGATTCAGTATCATTCTCTATGAGCGAACATTCTAGCTCAATAATTTTAATATCTTACTTTTCTGTGTATTGCATCAATCAATTTTGCTTGTCTGATACGAAGCAAATGAATCCACAAAAACAGCTATTTCAATAAATATTTTGGGTGTTTAGGTCATTTATATTCCCTGGAGTGTACCTCATCCATTGAGAAAAACCCTCTCATGCCCAGTTATTTTGGAAGAACATCAAAAGTAAAGATTCTGATATATTAACTTTAAAAAATTGTAATGTCAGTCTGCGAGAGACAAGAGTTTTTACTGGTCTACCCTCACCAGGTTCAACATTTTAATTATCTTATCTCTGGAGCTATTAAAGATAGTGATTGTTGGCAGTTAGTGTTGCTGGGACAATTACCTGTATCAGCTGAAGATATTACAGCATAGCTGTATTACTGCATAGCTCCTGTGGGGTGTGATCTGGACATAGACTGCCCCCCCTCTACACACACACACCATCTCTGGCTTTCCTCTACTCTCTCCCTCAAGGAACTGTACTGTAGGTTACAGCTATAGGTTGTCCCGCCCCTGACAGATGAAAGCAGGCAGACAAAGAAGGAAATCCAGGGGAGTCGTCTCTCAGAGCTAGTGATTCTGCTTTCTGTGCTGAAGCCCACCCTCAGCATAAATCTGTGGGGCTCTGAATCTCCCCCTCTTGCCCCCACAATCTCATGACATTTCCATCTCATATCATTTGTTATGTCTCGCATCTCTCTGTTAGTTGCTTTAAGGCATACTGTTTTTTCCAGCATCTTACATCAAGGACTCTCACTGGTCCAGTTTATCTTGTAATGCCATACCACACACAAGTCCCCTCCTGTCTGTGGTCTGCTCTGGGGAAAATGCCCAGTCACCTATACAGGAGGGTGGTACACAATGCACTTTGCAAGGATTCGACTTGGCAGTAGCTGCAAATGGGACAAAAGGTTGAGGCATATGTTGTCCAGTAAAGATGAATACTTTTAAGGTGGATTTCTTTCTTTTAATAATGTCCTTGAGAAGGACACTATGTTTTTATTTACCTTCTCAGAAACATCAAATATATGCTGTGGTATAAAAATAACATGTTAATACTTTTCCTCCAAAGTAAATGTTTCAACAGTGCCTAACTGTAGTAATTATCTCACAGTATTTTTTCAATGTTATGTTGAATGGTAAATTTTTTTGTTCTTTGCCTTTGTGGAATTTTGTCTTTAGACCTTGTGGTGTGTGTGTGTGTTATGGACTAAAAGATCTCTAAGGTGTCTATTTTTACTCTTCACTAGTCTACTCTAAATGACCATGAGACCATGGTTTCAAAACAGATGGCAAGGGACAACAGATGGCATAATGGTTAAGGTACTGGACTCTCACATGGCCAACTGTGGTTCAAGTCCCAGACCTGCAGCTTGAAACCCAGACCAGGTGCATGTGCATGCACACATGCCTAGAATCTTGAGAGAAAAATGTGGGGGAAGGGATTGTGGCATGGCCATCACCCCTAGGAGGGTTGGATTTCTTGCTTTCAAGCTCTATGTCTCCCTATCTATCCAGTGACAGAAAAAAAAAAATGGATGGCAAAAAGGTAGGTGCAATTGAATTATATTCTCCATTGTCTTCCATTCTAAAATAAAATACTAATTAAAACAGAAAGAAAGTTTTATTCCAAGGGATAATAATCACACTTTAATATATTAACAAACATATGATACATTTAAATTAGAACACTTATTTAATAAAACAATTATATTATAGCTAAGATACAAGGTACAGACACTGAAATTCTAAAGTGTCAATTTAATAATTAATATTTTCTTCCCATATTGGCACAAGACCTATGAAGAGAGATGTGTTGCATTACACTTATAATGTAAGAATTTACTTCTAACACAGGGGAAATAGTAGGAGAAACCTGTTTTATTGAAAGCAGCTTTAATATCTAATTACACTTAATGAGGGTATCCTATAATGAAAATCCATTTGAATGCATAAGGTCATTACAAATGTGTTAGACTGAGATATTCTCTGAAACAGGCATTTACAAATCTCCAGCCACATAGAAGACATTATCTAACAAATATTCTACCTATTTGTTTCTATTTTTGAAAATCTAAACAAATGTTAACTACACCTGATTTTTGTTTCCAGAATGCAAACTTAGTGACTTTGGAGTTATATATGACAATAGTTTATTTTTATCATATCTCTGGGAGTTAGCCAATAACTAAGAAGAGAGACAAATAGACCCTGGGTTCTTAAAATAGTGGTCAAAATATTTACTTATCAAAATTTGGTAAATCTATTAAATTCGCTAAAATGTTTTCTTTTACTTTACATAGAATTGTATCTTAATTATTTTGTCTCTAAGTCCACAACAGACCCAAATCAAACCTGCATTAAAAAGAAGAGGCAAAATTTTATTTTCTGTTGCTCTTTTGTACAGTTAAAGCTGAGGCAAGTCTAATTTCAGTCCTCGTAGGGGACTAGTTTAAAAATATCTCCTATTATACAACATTCTTTGTTGTTATGACCTGCAAATATGGTATACTCTGAACCTTTGCTTTGAAAAGAATACATTAGAAATACTATTAAGAATTAAATAGAGACCAGCAGATGGTGTAATGGTTATGTCAGTGGACTCTCAAGGAGCTGCATGCAGTTCATGTCCTGGACCAGGTAATTTAAAACTCAAGCTGGGTGCGTGTGTGCCCTAAATCCCGAGAGAAGAATGAAGGAGAAGGGATTGTGGTGTGGCCATCCCCCCTGGGGCAAGAATTCTCACTTTCTGTTTCTGTCTCTCTCTGTCTATCCAGCGAATACACGCGCTCTATAGCAAAAATCTTTCTTATTTAAAAGAAAAAAAAAGAATTACATACAGGGATATAGGGTAAACATTTTAAGGCTATTTGTGGCAGAGAGCCTAGTGGCATCCTTTTTATTATCTTTAAAACCTCCAGAGTGTTAGAAGTTTTTTATCTTTCATTTTTTACAACCTTGATCTGACCTGATGATCCCTGGACTTAATTTTTTTAGAGGTTTTTTTTTTTTTTTTTTTTTTTTGCCATAGAGCACATGAGCTTGCCAAAAAAAAGAAAGGGAAAGTGAGGAATTACCCATGGGGGAGATGGCCATGCCAAACCCTTCTCTATTCTCCTCCTGGGATCTTGGGCATGCATGCACACATGCCTGGCGTGATTTTTAAGTCACCAGGTCCAGGACTTGAACCACAGTCAGCCACGTACAAGTCCACAGATATAACTGCTATGCCATCTGAGGGCCCCAATCCCTGGACTCTTTATCAATTATGAAGTTCATTTTCTTCAGTTCAGGGATCCCCAGCTACTGACAATTTCTGAAATGGAAGAAGGCTGATCTTCAGAAAAGTCATGACGTATTATTCTATTTTTAAAATGCAAAAAACTGCTTTTCCAATGATTCAATAGATATAAAAGCACTGAAGAGAGGTCTTAAGAGGCTGCTCTTGAGAAGGGGAAGGTGTTAAAATAGCGTTAGCAGGTATATCTCAGAGTGAGAGGGCAGTACTGACTTTTCATACTACCCAGTTTCTGTAACTGAGAAAAGTGACTTGTGGGTCCTTTGCAGGGTGGGAGGCAATTTATCTTTATGAATTGGTCATTAAAATCTCAAGGGCTCATTCAACTCAGTGGATTTGCTGAATGAGAGTCGTCTTTATTTCAAAAATCATTAGTTTGTCTTTTCTAAATTGTACTCATATTTTGTGCAACATATAAAAAAAGAAATCATCAATTACAACAGCCAAAATAAAATGGTTAATGCACTATTTGAAAATTATAGACCTTAAAAAATGTGATATGAATCATTTTAGTAAAAGCTCATATTACTCTCTGGAAAAAAATCATAACATGGGGAATTCATCATGTTTTCCTCTAAATCTACAAGCAGATATATTGAAAACTAAGAATACATGGATAATATAAACATACTAGAATCTGAAGACAGTAAAAATTCATAAAACAATAGTATTAACAAGTATATTTAAAGTGAAACTTGATACTTCACTGCTACCCAGGGTGAGCTCATTCTCATGTTGACCCTATATTGAGCATATTTTAATATGAAATATTCATTTATGCCAATGAAATTGAAATTTTTTATTCTTGAACGTATTTAGAATTATTTTATGCTTTATCGATACTGTAAGAAATTCTGCAGTAACGTTGGCAGCTGGAGCTGTGGGATAAGGTGTAATCTTGGTCTTCCTATGTAGTTTCGGATACAGAGTCGGCAAAGTTGGCAAAGAGAGCTTGGAGTCGCTGTAAGAAGACATAAATGTATTTGTTAATTAAAATCAAAATGAATCTGTAAAAGTTGTAAGTTTTATTTAGGTTAAATATAACCAGAAGGCAAGCCCTGTAGCGCAGTGGTTTAGTGCCGGCCATATGGAGCCAGATCCCACATGGCTGAACACAGTTTGAATACTGACCCCAGTGGCTTGAGGAACAAACTGGGCACATGTGCATGTGTTATCAAAATCTTGATGAGATGAAGAAATGGAGAGAAAAGGGTTGCAGCATGATCTTACCCACTGAGAAATGCTTTCTCTTTGTCTCATTCTCTCTTTCTGGCAAATACACATGTCCTTTGGTTGGATAGATGTATATATATTCATAAAAAACTAAAATGCTTTCTAATAAACTACCTTGATATGACCAATATATTAGAACAATTTATAGACACATTTCTATTGCTTTTATGTATGCGATCTTCTTATAACAGACATATTCCACATATATCCTCTAAAAATATAGTAATATTCAGGCTTATTAAAATTATTGCTACACTAATGTCTTAGAAACAAACTCTGGGAGCCATCAGGTGGTGCAGTGATTATGGTGCTGGGTTCTCGCATGGCCAACCATGGTTCAATCCCGGATTTGGCTTGAAAAATCACAAAAAAGAAATAGATAAATAAATGTTTTTTTGTTTTAGAAAAATAAACAAATTCTTCCCTTTTTTCTTTATTCACAATAGAGTGCATGCATGCACAAGTGAGAGGGAGAGAGAGAGACAGAGAGGAGAACCCTCCACAGGATCTAGTCATACTGTGATTCCCCTTCTTCAGTCCTCCAGCCTTTCAGTCCTCCTCACTCACTGTGCACCACGCATGCTTCGGGCTGACCAGGCTAGGGAGTTAAGTTGCCGTTGCCATGTGTGATTCATTTTCTCCCCAACAGTGTATTACTGCTGTGCCAAAGATCTAGCCCAAATTTTGTTCTTCGAAAGAGATATAAATCTAATCCCAAAGAAGTGTTATGTACTAAAAGAGGAAATGTGAAATCATATATTTTTCTCAAATTAGGTTTACTATTTAAAACAAGATAATTTTGTCATAGTATCTTAGCGAGGCTTAAGAAATTCCGTTTTTTAAAAAAATATTATTATTTATTACCACCTAACCTGAGTCAGAAAGGCAAAGATTTAAAAAATAAAGAATGATGAGTGCTGGTGCAGCTGTGGAGAAAGTGAAACTCTCCAACACTGCTGGTGGGAATGTAAATTAGTACAACTACTGTGGAGAACAGTATGGACCTTCCTCAAAGACCTACAAATAGAACTACCATATGATCCAGCAATTCCACTCTGAGGTATCTACCCAAAGAAATTCTGTTTTAGAATAAATCTTAAATGGGAAAATATTTCCTGATTATGTCCCTACAACATGTTATAGAAGGTGCATGCTCTTAGAAAATGGGATATGTTTTCCAAATATAAATGCAGATATTATATTAGAAGTACATATTATGCATTGTCAAAACAAACAATTATTTAACCAAAAGGATACAAAAGCTTAGATAAAATGTAAAAAAAGAACATTAAAATAATCATGATACCTTTTTTTTTTACATAGAACCTAATTTTTAGCAATTAGCAACTTTCATATGCCAGACATGGCACAGCAGTAAAATGCAACGCTCTGGAAGGCTCCAATTCAGGGACTGGAAGGTCCAATCCAGGACTTCCCTGAGAATGTGGGGCACAGGCATACTCATGATCTATGACTGGCTGAAGCTGGGAGTGGATTGTGGAATCGGGACCCTGTAAGGGATGCTGGCTGGGTCTCTCTCTCTCTCCCCTCTTAGTTCTCTGTGTCTTTTGCTCATGAAAGAAAGTTTTTTTTTATAAAAATCTACTTTCACACAAAAGAAATTCCAAATTTTATGCATTATATTCAGGCAAATATACTTTTGTGTTTATAAATTCCTGCATGTAGCCTTACCTTCATGTTGAAGTAGTATTCTCTCCACCACACTGCTGGATGTAGCCAAATCTACTGGTCGCAGAAGTTCTGTATTTTTGGCATTGGTATCTGCTCCAAATTCTAGCAGTAAGTTTACAATTTCAGAACTGGGTTGTTGAGCAGCAGCATGTAATGGAGTATCCCAATATTTGCCTTTCTGTACATCAGCACCTATGGATAAATAGAAAGTGATGAGAAACATAAACACAAATCATTAGATGAGTCAGTTTCCCCAGTGCATGGAAGAAGGCAACTGAGGGAGGATACAAAATAATCCTTAGCTTTATCTGCAATGAATTGCATCTTTAAACAGATAGATGGTAGATAAATATAGATGAAATATTGGGTTGTTGAAAAAGTCATAATGCATTTTGCATAGAAAAATATGTCATGACTTTTCCAATGACCTGATAAATGAGCTACTTAGGTAAAATGCATATAATTTTTTTTTGCCACTCCTCACTTACGTGCTTAATAATAACTACATGAACAATAAATACACAAAGAGATTGAACCTCTTCAATGGAAAGGCATATTGATGATATATGCATGCAAAGTACATTTTAAAAAAGGTTTATATTCATGAACATAACTCTACATGTTAAATGACTTATTTGCATAGTTATTTTATCTTGATGTAAAATTTGGTGGTCATTCAATGCATGTGGAATAAATGAATGTTATTTTAACATTGTAAAAAAAAATAATAATCTTATTTTCCAAGACATAAATGGTTACAACACCGAGAAATGTCTACCAATAAAATGCATAAGTTCTATTCAGCTCTGTTTTCTGATACTATTTGTAAAATTAATGATGTCTATAAGAAGCAGTAGATTTTAAAAGTCCCTTTAGGGCCATCCTACCATTTTCAAATTTCAATAAATGTAATTGCTTTCAATATTTTAAAAACAAATACCAAATATTTAGTGGAAAAATTGCATTCTGTAGCATAATTTCCATAAAGAAAGCATAAACTTTGTGGATAATATCAGTTTCATGGGAGAACAGAGCCTGGAAATAGCAATCAATCACCAATCACTAACAGCATTTTTATATTTTCTACAACCCAATAGAAAATGTTTGGTGGAAAGAATAATATTCCTGGCAAACTGAAGACAATAATATGGGAGACTATGGCAAAACAAATGAACAAACAAACAAAAAACCCCCCACTATGTCAACAATAATTAACAAACTTGTGTTAAAGACACTAGATATTGTATAAATGAAATAGATGCAGACCCTTCTTGCAAGTTTATATCTTATCTAAGATAATGTGAATAACACATAAAGGTGTTAATAAAAATGCATGTCAGTATGTATTAAAGGCCGGGATGGCATAATGGCTGTGTCACTGGACTCCCATGTAATCAACCATGGTTTGAGTGCCAGATCCGGTGGCTTAAACTCACACTGGGCACATGTGCGTGCGTGTCCAAGATCCTGAGAGGAGAATGGAGGAGAAGGGATTGCAGCGCACCATCCTCCTGGGTGGTGATTTCTTGCTTTCTATCTCTCTGTCTGTCTCTGTCTTTCAGGTAAATGGACAACCCCTGTAGCAAAAACCTCTCCGCACCCCCACAAAAAAGAATGTATTAAAGGCCAAATGGCTATCATAGACAATAGATAGCATAGAAGACACACTTATTTTGTGTCTGTCTTGAGCATCTTCTACATAGGAGGGAGGCACTGTGCTTGGGAAGAGATGATGGATAAAGGAGGCATATGCATATGTGAAGGAGCTCCCAGTCCTATGGTAGAGACCACTATAATTTCAATAGGCTAAAAATGTTTCTCAAGTGTTAAAGGTGAACCTTGAGAAATTGATTTGTTTTGAGTAAGTGGCAAAGAGCATTAAGTCTTTAGTTAAGTAGGATAGAAAGTACGGTCTAGAAATTTCATGAGCTTTTATGGTTGGTAGAAGATAAGGTTATGGAAGCAGTAACTACCTCTAAAATTTCTTTCCAATAGATTTGCTCACACATATATACAGTGTTGCCAACTTCATAGTCAGCAGTAAGTGTCTTAATTTTACAACCTTTTATGAGTAGAGCTTTTAGACTCCATTACATGCTTAAATGTCTGCCAAAGATGTATATGGAAAATATATAGATGATATGCTCATCTATTAGATTTGAAATGGATTTATCAAGCGTGAGGTTCTTGGGGCCAGCAGGTGGTGTAATGATTAGGACATTAAATTCCCAAATGGCTAATGGTAGTTTGAGTCCCAGACCCAACACCTTGAAAATCCTGCCAGGAACGTGTGTGTGTGTGTGTGTGTGTGTGTGTGTGTGTGCGCACGCACCCCAAATCCTAAGATGAGACTGGAGAAGAAGGGATTGTGGTATGGCTATCTCCCCTGGGGGTGATTTCTCACTTTCCCTCTATCTCTCTCCGGCAAGCACATGCATCCTAAGGCAGAAACATAAAAGAAAAAAAAATAGTTTTTTCTTAATTATTTATGCATTTGTATGTGAGAATGCTTACAATAAGAAAATTTTAGGAGCAAGACATAACTTTTAAATACTCTTATTTAAATAACTAATAAATTGTCTATGTGCATGGACAGAACATAAGAAGTTTTAAAGAAAAGTACCAGCATAAAGAAGTTTCCAGATGCAATGAAATTGCTGTGACATACAAGCTACATAGAGAGGAGTTCCCAAATGAGGAATATCTTGGTCAACATCTATGCCCCAGGCTATCAGTATATCCAGACATTCGTGGTGACCTGCCAACACAAAGTAGAGATGAGTTTACTTTCTCTTAATGTCCATACCTCCACATACACCTCACCCCAGTCAACCCCTGCAATATTATTCATTGGAAGATAAGTGAAGCATTGCATGTTGCAGGAGGAACCGTCTCCTTTTGCCACTTAATCTCATAACTACATTACCTTTACCAGCAGCTTCATGTGTGGGAGACGGAAGACATGACTCCAGCTGGGCCTTGGCACCATATTCCAAGAGCAGTTCTGTACAGCTTGTGCTGCCTTGGGAGCATGCATTGAATAACGGAGTCACGCCATCTATTGTCACTGCATTTACCTAAACCAAATGCAAAATCTAAGAGTAAGATTCATAAATTATATGTGATTCGCTGACTGAGTTATTCACAGTTAGAAGGAATGCCATCTGCTAACAGAAAATAATGAGGAACACATTTGTATGACAAACCACACAAGAACACTTCAAACAATTCAGGGAGAAAATGGAATCAAAGTATGAATTTATTTTGATGCACAAGTGTTTAAAATCCATGCATAGTTTTTTTCATAATACACATTTTTCAGAAACGTGAGGAAGGCCCTTTGTATCTAGTTCATACACAGCAATAAGAAAAGGTTTAAAAGTTGAAGACATAATTAGTAATATGATGTGGCAGGTAATTCACAGAAATATACACATGACTATGAAAAAATACATACCGAAGCATTAGCAAGAACTGATTCAATGCTTAGGTACTTTTCAGTAAGAAGAAAAAAATGTAATGGTGATGGAAGTTGAGGTAAAGCTAGAGGCTATTTAAATGGATAAAATTGGTAACTCTACTTCTGAGAATTCATCGGAGGAAAACCGTTCAAAAGTTAGGCAAATGTTATAGAAAGAAAGATGCTCATCTATTGCTATTTGGGGTCATAAAACAAGAAATAACCCAAAGAATGTCTATATTATTATGCAGCATGCTGCCCATTTATACAGTGATTGGACATCCCTTTTAGAGTGCGGTAGAGAGGCTAAGGCAATTTGAGAGCTTTCTATTTATTCTGCTATTTTTGAAAGCTACTGAGAAAGAAGGAAAAAAGCAAAATGAGAACTTTGATTCTCTGTCAGTAGATGTAAATGGTTCATTCTAAAAAATTTATTTTTTAATTTACAAATGATAAATGTATATGTTTATGGGAGAATCATGTGATGTTTTGGTACACGTACATATTTTGTCATGACCAAATGAGAGTAAATTAGCCTATGAATCACCTCAATTTTATAATTTCTTTGTGTTAACAATATTCAGAGTCCTTTCTTTTGACTATTATGAAACAGACAACACATTATTAACTGTAGGTCCTGTACTGTGCAATTGAACACGAGAATTTATTTCTCTTATCTAACTGTAACTTTGTACCTGCTCACCAGTGCTTCCTTTGCCCCTCACATCTCTCCTCCCAACAGAATGATGGCAACAATCATTCTACTCTTTGAGTTCAAGTTTTCAGATTTAACATATGAACAAGATCATATGCTCTTTGTCTCTTTATAGTTGGTTTATTTCACTCAACATAATGTCCTAGAAGTTCATCCATATTGTTATAAAGTGACAAAATTTCCTGCTTTTTAATTTTTGTTTTTAGAGAGAGATTTTTACTAAAGTGTGCAAGTGCTTGCTGAAGATACAGTGAGACAGAAAGCAAAAAATCACCCCCCAGGGAGATGGCCATGCTGCAATCCCTTCTCCTCCATTCTCCTTTTAGGGTCTTGGGCACACACACATATGCACTCGGTGTGAGTGTTAAGCTGCCAGGTCTGGGACTTGAACCATCGTCAACTATGTGAGAGTCCAGAGACATAACCATAATGACATCTGCTGGTCCCAAGTTTTTTTTTTTTTTTTTTATGACCTAATATTATTTCATTACATACAGGAGGAGTTCAAAAAGTTTATGGAAAAATTAAATTAACATATATGAGTTTATTCTGGTGCAAAAAAATTTTGAAACACATGGAGCTTTTTTATAATATGCATGTTTTATAAACCGATTAATTAATTAATTTTAAAGAGGTTTTTGCAGTGGAGCATGTGCACACACTACATAGACAGAGGCAGTGAGAGAGAAAGTTAGACATCACCCCCCCCAGGAGATGGCCACCCTGCAATCCCTTCTCCACTCTCCTCTTGGGATCTTGGGCATGCATGCACATGTGCCCAGCATGAGTTTAAGTTACCAGGTCCAGGACTCAAACCACAGTTGACTGTATGGGATTCCAGGGGTGTAACCATTATACCATCTGCTGGTACCTCCATGAACCTTTTGAAGTCCCTTTGTATATTTACCACATTTAAAAATCTATCTGTCAATGAACACTTAGGAACATGGCAATGCAGACATATTTGCATATTGATTTCAGTTCCTTTGGATGTATTCCCAGTGCTGGGATTACTGAATCATATCTTATCTCCACCATATACAAATATCAACTCAGAATGGATTAAAGACTTAAATTTAAGCTTCTTATCTGTGAAACTACTAGAAAAAAAAGCATAGAAAAAAATCTCTATGATGTGGAAATGGGCAAGGCCTTTATAAACGGGACTGCAAAAGCACAGACAACAAAACTGAAAACAGACAAATGGGATTGCATCAACCTAAAAACCTTGTGTACAGCCAAGGAAACACTCAAAAGAGTTAAGAGACAGCCTACAGAATGAAAGAAAATATTTGCAAATCATTCAGATTAAAGGCTAGTATTCAAAATATACAAGGAATTCAAACTACTCAATAACAAGAAAACAAATAACCCTACTTGAAAATGAGCAAAGATCTTGAATAAACATTTGTTAAAAGAAGACATACAAATGGCCAACAGATATATGGTGTTCAGATAACAGATTAACAGATGTTCAATATCTGTATCATAAGAGAAATGTAAATTAAATCCATGATGACGTAATACCTCACACTTCCCAGAATGGCTATTATGAAAATCCTTTACACTGTTGGTGGTATTGTAAATTAATATGGCCCTTTTGGAAAACAGTATGAAGATTTCCCAAAACACTTGAAATTGTTAATGTTTTCAAAAGTTACTTACATTTGCTCCAGCTTCCAGAAGGGTTCTGGCACATGCCACGTGATCTCCAAGGCAGGCTTCATGCAATGGGGTAATATGGTCTATTGTTACTGCATTTACATTATAACCCTAAATGTAAGATAAATAATTTTGAAACATGAGCAAAAAGTTACATTAAATTGTTTCTATAAATGTCATTAGAGATTGATAAGTGGGAGGCTTCAAAAAGTTCATGAAAATGCATATTATTAAAAAAATCTATGCATGGATTTCAATTTTCTTTTGTACTTATTTTCATTTTTTCACAAACTTTTCACAGTGCCCTTGTATTGTAAACTTCAAAGAATCTCTGGAAAATAAGTTTCCACTTTTGCGGGAATGCCCAGTTCAAATGCTACAGAATCAATTCTTTGTCAAAACTCCTTTACCCCATTATGGCCCATCATCATGCCTAAATCTGATAAAGTCCTGTTCAACAGATTCTGGCATGTTTTCTTTAAAATTTTCTTCCTTTTTTTTTTGGTCTTGTCTTCATTTGTTTGTTTGTTTTTGTCTTGTAGAACTAAAGACTGTTTAAAGGCAGGATCACTTATTTTGATTGGGGTTATAAAATTACAAGTCGGCCCGGACCGAAGGAAAATCACTCTAAGCTGTACTGAACTGTTTTGTAAATGTATGTCACTAAATAGGTTATATGCTCCTGGTTATATGCAAGAACTCTGGACTACTGAGTGTGTTAAGCTTGCCTCTATCATGCAGGAACCATTCTAATTTGGACAAATACCTTAACCTCTCAATTTTCATATTACTATGAGATTAAGTGAGATAATGTAAAGCAATTTGTACAATGCTCACCATATCGAAAATGCTGGATTTTATTATTATTCGGTCAAAGCTAAGAAAATTCATTGTAATGCATTCTAATTAAACTCACAATATCAGACACAAATAATTAAATAGTATTAGGATCTGAGGTTCTTTGCCTTTTCAATATCTTTGGTGATTCACTGTGTATTGGCAATCATACTGAGCACAATAGGAAGTTTCGCAGCACATCCTCATAATATATTACAGACAACCACAATCTATAATACCAGAATGGACATGAAAAACCTTAAAATGAAGATGAGGAGGTAGATAAATACTCCAAACCTTTGCCACTAGCAAGTGGCAATTTTTAATATCTTTTCACTATCCTTTCAAAGATTTCAGGTTGGCTAGCCAGCAATCAGGCTGGGAGAACCCATTTCAAATTGCCACATGTTAGAGTGACCAGATGACAGGAGTATCCAAGAAGGTCAAGATTCACTTTTCATTTTAGGATTTAAGGGCAGTCTCTCCCTCTCTTTGGCTGGTATCTCAGTAAGTAGGAAACACACACCGAGAAATAGTCAAACATGGTTCTCCTCTCAGAGGACCGAATGACCCTTTCTAAGGGATTGCTTTTTAAAACTTCCTGACCGTTTTACAGTGATGAGCAAAACTGGTCACATGGTTAGCACAGAATGGGAAGAGCATCGGGGCAACTCTTCTTCATGTTACGGGTGAGAAAAAAGAGGCTCAGCTAGTTGTGATTCCCCAAGTGCAAGACTAGGACCCGGGTGTCCAGAGACCCAGGCTGTGCAGTCTAAACTGAGCTACATGCCCCTTCCTTTCTCTGTAATCATGTGAGAAAACCCCTTTCTCCTAATACTAGAAAATGAACTCAAGTGAGTGCACATTTGAGACATATTAAATGCTTTTTAAAATGCTCAGACATTGGGGGAACCAGCAGTTAGTGTAATGGCTATGTCGCTGGACTCCCACGTAGGCGACCGCGGTTCGCGTCCCAGACCCGGTGGCTTAACACTCATGCTGGGCACGTGTGTGTGCGTGCCCAAGATCCCAAGAGAAGAATGGAGGAGAAGGGATTGCGGCATGACCATCCCCCCTGGGGGGTGATTTCTCGCTTTCTGTCTCTATGCCTCTCTCTGTCTGGTGAGCGCACGTGCCCTATAGCGAAAACCTCTACAAAAAAAAAAAAAAACCCCAAAAAAAAAAAAAAACCCCAAAAAAAAAAAAAAACCCCAAAAAAAAAAAAAAACCCCAAAAAAAAAAAAAAACCCCAAAAAAAAAAAAAAACCCCAAAAAAAAAAAAAAACCCCAAAAAAAAAAAAAAACCCCAAAAAAAAAAAAAAACCCCAAAAAAAAAAAAAAACCCCAAAAAAAAAAAAAAACCCCAAAAAAAAAAAAAAAGGCTCAGACATAAGCCAGGGTATTTTATATTTCTATTGGGAATCCAGGTTTTTCATTTTTCCTCTTGTGAATCTGAAGAGAAGGCAGGTGTAGAAATAATTGTTCTTATAGCATTTGCAGGCAATTTTCCAGAACATAGGAGAGGATTTTGAAAAGTTCATTTTAAAAGATGAGGTTATTTTGGTTCCCTCTCCCAAAAAAATCTTGAAATGCTTGCAGTTTTTATATAACATACATTTTTCATGAACTTTTTGAAAACCCCTTATATTACAGATTATCATACCGTAAAAATAAAAAGACTGTTTTCAGCATCTGATCTGGTTACTCATTTTTACAACTATCTTACAACAGAGCTGAATTCATAATTAGCTATTTACATGGTAAAGAGTTTAACATATTTACAAGGTTTAATAAATTATACATAAGTCCAGCTACTACTTGCTAAAATGTCTATCAATAAACACATGTACTATTTAAGAAATCTGAAATGCTAAGACATAAGATTATACCAAAATATTTGTAAAGAAGTTTCAAAGAAACGAAATCAGAAATTATTGACTTGCCTGACAAGAGTTAAAATAGAAAGGCATGAGGCCAGCAGGTGGCATGGAAGTTAAGGCACTGGATCCCACATGGCCGACTATATGGTTAGATTCCTGGATGCAGCAGCTTGAAAATCACCGTGGGTGCATGTGTGTGCATGTCCAAAATTGTGAAAGCAGCCTGGAGGAGAAGGGATGATGGCATGGCCATCCCCTTTGGAGGGTGATTTCTCATTCTCTCTCTCTCTCCCACTCTCTTTCTCTCTCCATCTCTCTCTGGTAAGCACACGCTATAGCAAAAACAAGAGAGAGAGAAAGAGAGAGAGAGGCAGTAGTAAAATTTATGCAATTTCATTATTTTTGAATTGATTAGTTTATACAACATTCTATGCTTATAGGAAGGGGGCATATTTTAAGCTGTATGTAATATTTTACCTGTGATAATAATGTTCTCAGAGCAAGAAGACGACCTTGACTTGCTGCCTCATGTAGCGGTGATCGATCTGCCCAGGAACCTGTCAGAAAAGAAAGGAAACAAAAATCTGTGAGTCTAAGTAACCCTAAGGGACACAATCAATTCCTATGTAATATAAATTACTCACACGCAGTTTTCAACGAGGTGGCCCAGCTCCTTATATGATATGCTGGAAAATTTTATTTTTATTAAAATGACCGAGGTAGGCAGTTTCCAAATCTAGAGGATTGTAATTAGTGTTCTAGGATAGACCTATGCCAGATTCATCGTACCTTTTTAATTATCCTCCAAAGAAAGGGAGAATAAGAAAAGGAAGAACGAGGTTACCAGATAGGCCACAGAAAATTGTATTTCATGTTTTTTTTTTTTTAAAGACAAAATCCAGAAAGTTGTGTGTGTGTGTGTGTGTGCTTTTAACAGAGGTAGTCCCCAAAACACTGATCTGCCTGCCCTCCCAGCCCATCCTACAGTCCTCCTTGGTCCTCCCATCCAGCCTTCCCTGGCCCTGTTGCTACAGAGGACAAGTCTGAACCTGGAATAGGCAATGCTTCCGCACCTACATTCCCATGCATTGACTGTCATGGTATGTTTAGTAAAATGTTCTACTGTTTGTGGCTATAAAATGGCATCATTGTTTGAGGAAGGACATCAGAGGTAGCTAGTTACTTTTCCTGAAGTAAAATCATTCTACAAAAGCCAAAGGCAAAGCCTAGGGATCTGTGTAAGGGCAGGGTCGTGGCTAAGAGTATCAACTTGACCGAAGACTATGAGACGCTCTAAATTATTTCATTTCTATTAAATTTCCTTTCCTTAAGTTTAAAATGAAAATAATAGTTGTATATACTGCAAAGAGTTGTAAGAATTAAACTAGATGAGATGCATAGTGCTTAGATCAGTATCATGCATATAATAAACACTGCATGTTAGCTGTTATTATCCATGGATCAACAGTGAGAAAACTCCACCCCCTTCCCTTGAGATTTGCATTTCCAATGAAATCCTATCACCTCATTAGGTACAGAAGGATTGCTGAGGCCCAGTCACAGTGGCACATGGTAGGGCCCTGCTCCACAGTATTGACAGATTGGGGGCTGGTGCCCAGCTCAAACTACACACAACCAGTTGTGCATGTGCACGTCCATGATCCTGGCTGGCTGGGAAAGCCTGAGAAGGATCAAGGATCACAGCACGAGATCCTGGTGAGGGTGTTTGTCTTTCTTTCTCCTTAAAAAGGAGAAATAAACATTTTTTTAAAAAAAGGATTGATGATTGGGGATTGCTTCTATGCTCAGCATATAGGAGTAACAATCTTGGGGTTGAAAAAATGAATTTTTGCTGTGATAACCTGATGACGTACTTACGTAAAAACAAGGACTACTGGGCCAGCCAGTGGTGTGGTGGTTAAGGCAGCTGGATCTGATATGGCCGACTACACCATTGGAGTCCTGTAACTAGAGGCTTAAAAGCCTTGCTGGGAGCATGTGTGTGCATGTGTGCATGCCCGGAATCCTGAAAGAAAAACTGGAAGAGAAGGGATTGTGGTGTGACCATCCTCCCATGGTGGGGGTACTTTCACACTTTCCCTCTGTCTGGTGAGTGCACATGCCTCTGGCAAAATCTAAAAACAAAACAAAACCAATGAATACTTATGCAATTCTCACTATATGTCACTTTCCTGCCTTAATCACAGGGCATCACTGACCCTTTAAGGTAAGTACTATTATTATCCCTGTTTTTTCCAGGTGAGGAAAGTAAGACACAGGGATTAAATAACCTACCTAAAATCACACAACTTCTAATTGTAGATGTAAAACTCAAACCATAGGCTCCTAGAGGCAGAGGCAGTAATTAAATATATATATATGTATATATATA
>NW_006159871.1:396587-406625 GCF_000334495.1 Tupaia belangeri chinensis | reverse complement strand
ATTTTAATTTGACCAGAGAGGGAAGAGCAAGAACGAGAGAGAGAAGGTGGGAAAGCAAGCCACCAGGTCCAGGACTAGAACCTCAGTAGGCCATGTGGAAGTCCAGCACCTTAACCACCAAGCCACCTGCCGGCTCCCAAAGACAGTATTTTTAACTCTGTGTAATCCTGTCTCTCAACACACAAGAGTGTATATCCATGTGTACACGTGCACATGCACACAGAGTATGCACAGCATTTTAATGAATGTTAATGTAAAACTTTTGTGGAATTACTTTGTTGCTAGATCATTTATATAATTGGTCTATTTTTTCTTCTAATTTTCCTTAGAAATAAAATGTTCTAGCCTAAACACCAGCTTCATTTTATTTTATTTTAGTAAAAGTAGTACATTCATGACAAGAAAAGTCTTTCTTTTACAGCAATAGGATAGGAACATTTCAATTCTTACTGAAATGTAAGTAAACAAGTCAGGGAACCCAAAGCTACAGATGATTCTAAAGTTTGGTGAAAAATTACCCTTGATTGAGTGAGATGACATTTAAATTACTTTTTTCACATAGATTCTGTTCCTTAGATATTCGGGAACTTCAATTGTATGCAGCCTTTATTATTCATTGTTACAATTTTAAATATAGCCTGTTTCACTCAGACTCCTTTTTGCCATATTTTTTCTACACTCTCATTTCAGGAGGAAAAAAACAATGAAAATTGAGTTGTATCAAGTATTTATAAGAAGAAAGGGGAAAGGCAATTTCTGAGTATGCCCTGAAATTGATATGATTCCCACACAATTTCACTTGTTCTGAGTTTGGGAACAATAATTGACCTTTAAAATTAAAAACACTGGGCCAGCAGGCGGTATTGTGGTTGAGGTATTGGGCACCCACATGGTTGACCATGATTTGAGACCTGGACCTGGCAGCTTACTTTCTCACTTTCCCTCTCTTTCTCTGGTGAGTGCATGTGCCCTTTAGAAAAATTTACAAATAATGACAATAAATTGTTAAAAATCTAAAAGCACGAGAAGTCTCAAAGAAAGACTACTTGTGTTTTTCTCTATAGATAAACTTTTGAATTTTCATCTAGATTATCTCTTACTTTGGAAAATTAGTATGCCAGGCATTTAATTCTTTGAGTTTTCAATAGAAACAAGTTATTAGTTTTCATATATTTCCTCTCTCCCATATATAATAGTCTTATTATAAAGTGAAGGTGGAAATGTAATACAGCACACCAATAAATATTTGTTGGTAGACAAAATTTGGTGATAAACTAATAATTTATAAGAAATTATGTTCTCATTAAGTAAAATGAAAAAGTCACCATCATAAATAACATTCTTTTGGATAAAGACCATGTTTTGAAATCTAGCTTTTAAGATAGAATCTGATGCTTTAAAAGCCACATGCATCTGTTCATTTTATCATTAAACAGCTAGATTGGGGAGTGAAATGCTGGAAAACTTTAGAAAATGTATCAATTTTCATTGTAAATATTTTTATAATATGAAAGTTATAACAACATTCCAAATAGATTTCATATGTGAAACTACTATGCTCAGTTTAATCATTAGAACATCATAAATTAATAATGTTTTAAGTAATCAATACTTAAACATATGTTTGAATTTAAATAATCATGGTATTTATAATCAGGATTTCTTACCTACATAATAACTTAATATATTTCATTATACTGAATTTATCTCTGAAAGATGTATACTGAATTAAATGACGCTGATTCATTATCACAGCCTGTTTTTCCATTGTCACTCATTAACATGACAATTAACTAGATGTCGGGATTGGCAAAAGCTTAGAGAAATGGCCTTTTGAATACATGCTGGACTCCTTCTTTCTAGCATATTATGAAGGTTTTTAAATGGCAGCAAACCTAACAACATTTGCAACTGATAGGTACTTGATATTTCTCCCAGCTAGCTCTCTTCCCTTACATACTAATGTGTTTGTTCATCAAAACGATTGTAATAGTCTTATGAATAGTTTCAGCATTACTTGTTGGAAAAAGAGAGAGAGGGGATTGTTTAGAAAACAGGCCACGTAAGAGCCAAAATAAAGAAATGTAAGTATCTGAATTTACTGTCCCATATGCCAATCCATAATTTTCTTCCCAGATTATCACATAGCTTTCTCTTCTTGTCACAGTTTTTAAGTTCATTTATTTAGTCCATGCATGAAAAACAGAAAGAAGGGAACAGAAACATGGCATTCTAAGAGGGTCTTTATCTGCTACCCACTGCCCAGTCTCAGCAGATCACAGGCACACACATATGCACATCATGTCCAGGAAGGTGTCTAGACTCAAACCTAAGACCTTCCATGTGGATCTACCTCACTATTCGGGCTTACCACTGAGCCACCTTCCAGCACCTGCAACCCCGCTCCCACTTTCATCTTCTTTATCATGAGACTTAATCCTCGTTATAGGAAAACAGTAAAGCCAGATTTCTTGTATGTGCGTTTGCTATTATTTCTATAAATATGAAATCCATTGGCATGAAAAAGGAGTTAAAGCTCATAAAAATCTGCAGGAATGGGCTGTGAAAGTTGGATGGATGAAGGATCTCTTGACCCATCAGGCATGGACAAAAGTTCCTAAGAGTACACTGTCCTGTTATTTCGCTGGATGGACTGAGCCTTGCTCAGCTACGTAAGACCCTGTGGTCTCTCACTGTTTCTTAAATAAGGGATGCGGAGTGGAGGTGAGGAGCAGCAGGAGGAAAAGGAAGAGATGGAGACATGCGGGAAGTGAAAAAGTAGGTGGAATCTAGAGGAAATCACAGAGGAAAAAGACTGGAGAGCCAGACAGGCCTAAGTTTGCACTCCAGGATAGGACAGTGCCTTCATAAAGTCAGCTAACTGCTCTGAGATTCTTGTTTCCTCATAAAATGAGAGACACACTACCTATGAAGGAAGATCAAGGGAGGATTAGAAATGACCATACCTGGGGCCAGCAGATGGCATAATAATTACATTGCTGGACTCCCATGTAGTCAACTGTGGTTTGAGTTCTAGGCTTCAAGTTCTAGGTGTGTGTGTGTGTCCAAGATCCCAAGATGAGAATGGAGGAGAATGGATTGCAGCATGGCCATTCTCCTAGGGAAATGATTTCTTGCTTTCTGTCTCCCTCTCGCTCTTGTCTCTCTAGCGAGTATACAGTCCCTATAGCAAAATTCTCTCTAAAAAGAAAAAAAAAAAATGAGCACACCTAGTGCCTGACAAATAGGTATATGAGAAATAATATCTACTATTACTGGCCAAACATGAACTGATAAACAAGGGAGATTTTAATATAAATTTTAGGGAACAATATTTTTTCCACAAAACTAGAGGAATTCCAGCCATAAATAACAGCATCTATTGACTGAACTATTTTCAGCACTATCAGCTTAATTAAATAAACAATATAAAATAGCTAAATGATTTATAAATGTATCTAAGTCAACAATCAACACCTGATACTACATGTTTTTCTTTCTGAAGAATTAAAAAAATAGAGCACTAATAAAGGAATAATTTATATGGAATGCTTGCCACCCAAGAAAAATTTTTTGTCATGTATTCTGCTTGATTAACTCCCAAATAAATTCACCTCATTTGTTTCCTTATAAGTCCTTAGAATAATTTCTGTAATTAACCCAGTAACATATGAGAATCAAAGGATATTATGTCATGTTTCGATTTCTGTTTTGAACTAAGTCTTCAGTCCCCTGTGTTCTTCCCCTTCAAAATTTGAAATTAAGTAGCTACAAATCTGTACTCAAATATGTTCAGTGTTAAAGATCTTCCTTTCAACATGGATAAGCTTTGTATCAGAAAGACTTTTAAACTTTCTTAAGACCATACAATAAATATCTTCATGTACAACTATTTAGCAATTTTACAATTGTGTTAGACTTTCACTGAGTATCTGAGGTAAAAACAACAAAATCCCTACTTCAAAAAGATTTCTAAATCTTAAGGATAAATTATTCAGTGTGAAATTGTTTTACAAAATATTTGTATAATTTTTACCTTGCTAATCAAATGCCTACTGTTACGGTCTCAGTAACTACACAGGAGGTGACTCCAACTATATTTAGAAACAGTACTAGTTCCAGACATCTGGTATATAATTTACAGGGAGTGAGTCTGCCCTGTTTTGTAAACACCACATTGCTGGAGCAAAAACATCCTCGTTTTTAGTTGTATACAGTTTTGTAAAGATCTGTACCATACCTAAATCGCCATCTCCCCAAGGCACTTCAAGCCAGCCACTGTTGAGGTAAATCCGGCTCATAGCTTTCTCTTTTTTATCGGCAATGAAAAAAAAAAAAATTCACCTGTCATTTACTAGTTCTGTTCAGCCATTTTAAGGAGCTCTAAGCTCCTTGTAATATGACCGTTCACCTCCAAAAAGAGAAACAACTTTCAAACATCTGATTCATTTTCAAAATTGCTTTTCCCTCTTGATAATTTCTGGTCCTCGCCTATTTAATTTTTTATTCTTATACTATTTGCCCTGCAATAAAATAAAGCATTAAAATTAGATCTCCATCCAGCTAAATAATGCAATTAAATGTATAAAAAATGTAAATAAATAAATAAATGAAGTTTTTAAAAAAATTTTTTAAAAAATTAGATCTCCATCCAAGGCTATGGTGAATAGTTTCATTATTTAGAAAGCCTTTGTGTGCTTCCAATCTTAGTATCGACAGAAGCGGGATGTGGACCCATTCAAGAGCAATGTTGACAATGTTGAGAAGGGATCTTTAGGCTTGCCCACACCCACTTTTCCTCAGTGTTTTCAAAATGGGATATGAATGACCCTTTTCTCAAACAAAAAAGGTGAGAAGTGATAGCATTTCAGTGGAAAATGATAATATATCTTAAAGCTCCCTTACCCATAAAATATTAAGTCAACAATCTTCTTCACAACAGAAGTGAGTTTGCCATGAAGCTGATGAAACTTTTAATTTTTTAAAAGTTTTAAGCGATTTTTGCTATAGGGTGAGTGTGCTCACCGGAGAGACAGAAAGTCAGAAATCTGCCCCCCATCCGACCCTCAAGGGGAGATGGCCATACAGTAATCCCTTCCAATCCCTTCTCCATTCTTCTCTTGAGATTTTGGGCACAGAAGCATATACACCTGGCATGAGTTTTAAGCCACCAGGTTCAGGACTCAAACCACAATCAACTACGTGGGAATCCAGTAACATAACCATTATGCCATCTGCTTATCCCTTTTATTTGTTTTTAAATATTATTTATTCAATTCTACTTATCATCTTTTTTTTTTTAATTTGCTACAGGGCACATGCATTCATGAGAGAGCGAGAAAGAGAGAGAAAGAGAGAGAGAGGGGAAAGTGAGAAAGTAAACCTCTAGGTCCAGGACTCAAACCACGGTCAGCTATGTGGGAGTCCAGAGCCTTAACCACCACACTGCCTCCTGGCCCCAAAGTCAGTGAAACTGATGCTTAGGATCCTTAAGCTATGTAGTCCCTTTCTAGGACTCTGTACCTTATTTCATGTCTTTTTAAAAGAGAAGTACAAAGTGTACAAGTTGAGTCTTCCTTATCCAAAATGCTTGGGACAAGAAGTATTATAATTTTGAAATTAAAAAAAAAGAAATATTTGTATATACATAATGAGTTATCTTGGGGATGGGAATTTGGAGCATTTTGGATTAGGGCTGCTCAACCTGTATAACCTTCAGGCCCGACAACATCTGGTATGTCCCTATACAAACTAACAAATAAGTTAAAAATCACCCAGCAGTTACTGACTTTTATTCAGGACTCTCAGATAACCAGATTAATAGAGTAACATAAACTCTTGAGGACATGGTTGATAAGGAGGAAAGTAAAATATTGCCAAAACTAGTCTCTTTAAAGGTTGAGACTATCTGTGACTTTTTATTCTTATCACCTCCTTGAAAATTTACTCAGGACAATGAGTGCTATTCCAGATCTGAAATCACCAGATTTGGTGGTACCTGGGGAGCTATGCTGAATGGGAATTTCACTCTAAATGATTTATTGTTGTTTACTGCCCATAAGCGTTTCATTATCTCATAAGGTAGCATAAAGCCTGGATAGAGAAAAATAACAGGTAAGTGAAAAAACAAAACATGGTGGTTAGCAGTCCTTTCTGCTACATTTTCAACAAGATGAAGATAGTGGTTTCTCTGTAAATATCCAAAATCAAAAGGGGAGTTTTAAGACCCTTTTTAGGAAATAGTGCTATTTTTGGAGGAGATTGCTCCATCATCCCAATTAACCATTGTCATCACTGGTGGCCCAGGCAGTTCATGCTGGACTCAGTCATCAAGTAGACCTGAGTTCAAGTTCTAGGACAGGTGCTTACTAATTATGTGACCTTTGGCAGGTAACATTTTGAGACTCAGTTTTGTCCGCTATAAAGGTGAAGTTAATGCCACCTATCTGAGCGGATTATGGTAAATGTAAAGTACTTAGTGGAGCATTATACACATGTGAAATATTGTAAATACTACCCAAATTCCATTTTAAACTATTTTACACACACACACACACATCTTTCCAATGAGTTTTTAAATACATCTTCTAAATAGAAGAAATAACTTATTTAAACATGATGCTTTACCTCATATTATTCCTCTTGCCTATATACCTGTAGGAGACATGCATATTGGGTCATTGGGAAAGTCATGACTCATTTTTGCATAGAAAAACATAGACAAATACGTCACGACTTTCCCAACGACCTAATAGAGCAGCAGTGGTTGAAATTCAGAGACAAAAGATAATTTCCATGCGGATTACTCTGCAATCTGATCCCTCCTACATTTAAAAACTTAAAATTAAACATGTTATAGACCCTACACTTGCAGCACAGGAAGGCCACACGTGGAAAGTGTTCACACGTGAAGGAGCTGAAGATTCCAGAGGATAAATGGAACATTTTTGTGGAAACTTTAG
Source organism: Tupaia belangeri chinensis (assembly GCF_000334495.1). Taxonomy (NCBI): domain Eukaryota; kingdom Metazoa; phylum Chordata; class Mammalia; order Scandentia; family Tupaiidae; genus Tupaia; species Tupaia belangeri. The sequence continues at coordinate 399,663 of NW_006159871.1, read as the reverse complement.
TGGGTTTCTTGGACGAGAAAGCTTTGGGACTGGGCTTTGCAATGTGGTCGGGATGGTCAGCATTCTGCTCATATTTAAACTTACTTCTGGGCATTCACTTAGATATTTTACTCACATCTCAATGCATTTGTTAAAATTTACTTCTGAGCATTTATTTAGCTATCTTGCGTGCATCTCAGCACATTTCTAAAAGCAAACTTATCATTCTCTTAAAATCAGCTATTTCCTCTTTGACTCTCTATTGGTTTAAGCAGTATTATCATTCTATCACCTAGTGATATATAATAATAGAGTCTTAAATTTAAATTATGTGTGTGTATAGTTATATCATTTACTGTATCTTAAGATAAATTGCCTTTGAATGGGAGCTTCCTTTCCAGCTCTTTGAAGTCTAGAAGCTGTATCTAGAACATTGACTACTGTAGAAAATGAAGACTGCTTAAATCAGCTGGGGAAGGGGAAGGGCCTATGGTTTCTTTCCGATTAATTATTGTAGCACTGTCCTTCAGGTGGCTGAAGGAGTTTCGTATTTTCTTTAGACATTATTAGGCACCAAAGCTCTTCCAGGATTACTTTGACACTGTATGACTTCTGTCCTTTTGCTAGCACTGATATGGCTCTTGGGTCCATTACTCCATTAGAACTGTTAATTCCATTCATATCAATTTTTGTTACAAATCTTACAAAGGGTAGGTGCTTCTGGGCATTTTGGTCCACCTTCTGCTTTAAGCTGGGTATTCATTCGGTTTTTGTAAATTGTTCTCAGAGACCCAATTATCATCCCTGTTCATCTGATGTCATATCTTTGTCATCTTCTAGACTCTGGCTAAACGCGCCATCTCCTATTCCTTTTTGACCTTCTTTGAGTTCTTTTCATGGTCAGAAATGGCAAGGGACTTTTGCTCCTGAGCCCGTATCCAAGCACAATAATTTTAAAGGAATGTTCAAATATAGTGCCTATTGAATGTGTTGTTTTTTTTTCCTTAAAGAATACAGTTATTATTGGCCTACTTCGTCTCTTCTCCCTGCTTGTCCTCAGCATCCTAAGCTCAGTCCTTGCATCTACACTCACTCTTGAGAAGATCTCTGTTAGTTTTACAGGCATATTACTATCCACATGCTAATGACATCAGTTTTCTGTCTCCAGGTCAGTCTTTCCTTCCAAGTTTGAGACTTTTATTTCCAGTTGACTATTCAACTTTCTATCTGGACATCAAAATAAGCAATTCAATTTAACATACCCAAAGCTCAACTCTTGATTTGATACTCCTAAATTCTCCTCCCTATCTGTAATTGGTAACTCCATTCCTCCAGATGCTTCAAGACAAACAGATTTTTGTGGAATCTTTCATTTCTCTCTGTTTCTCACACCACACAGGCCAACACCAGCAAGCTCTTTGCATCTACCATTCAGCGTTAATCCAAACTTCGCCTCCATCTCAACTTCTCCTATTACTACCCTAATCCAAGCTACCATTATTCTTGTCTGACTTATTATAAAAGTCTCCTAACTGGTCAATGTATTTCCCTCCAAGCCCTTGCAAAAACCCATACTACACACAGGAGAGAGAGAGATCCTTTTAAAGTCAGAAAGGCATGCCGAGCAAATCAATAAATATTTGTTGAATGATGAATGACTATTCCAAGTCACATGAGTAGTAAATGTACTTTCAAGCTTTGAGCTCTACCTCCTAAATTAATATTTTCATGTTTTATTTTATTTTATTTTTTTGCCCTAGTGTTTATGCACACACCAGAGATAGAGAGGGGAAAGTGAGAAATCACCTCCATAGGTAATGGCCACTCCGCAACCCCTCTTTCTCCACTCTCCTGTAATGATTTTGAGCACACATGCACACATACCTGCCTCAAGCCACAGAGTCCGGGGCTCAAACCATGGTCAGCCATGAGGGAGTCCAGTGCCTAAGCTACCTTACCATCTGCTGGCCCCCTGAATGAATTAGATTTAAACTGTGCCACGCCCTTCCCTTCCCCATCAATGGGTCCTGATAATATTCCCTAAGCAATTATCTTGCACCATCTGCCATTTTTTTTCATTCATTCAACATTTGCAATGCTCTACTAGGCAATTTTTGCCCTGCTAGATGCTGGGACTTCATAAAGATAAAATAAGTATATGATCTTCTTCCATTTCAATTTAATTTGGTTTGAACAGTCACTTCTATAGGGTTTTCCTAACACCAATCTCTATCCCACTGTTCTTTCCTGCACACTGCCAGTACATTAACCGTCCATGGCCAGCCCAGAGAGCACCAAGTGGGGGATGAGGGGAAAGTATCCCTCTCCTGTGGCAGACACAGCACACATGCCCAGGCTGCATGACAGTCTGCAGCTGCCCACAAGCACCTCTGGGATCTTGTCATTCTCAGGTTCAAAAATTGTAATGGCTCCCCACCGAATTAGTCTAGCATTCTTCCTCTGGAATTACAGATGATCTACAATGTGGGTTAGATCTTCCTTTTGCCTAGTAGAGCATCATCATCTTCTGCTTAACTTACCCTCTGCTTAAAATAACCTGAACTATTTTACACTTGGCCTAAAACATTTTTCTTTTTAGTTTTTTGATCCTATTATTTATTCTTTGCTCTATTCTCTTTCTCATGTTGCCCAATAATTTATTGCGATGTGTCTGTGTTTTTATCCTTGCATTTCTTGTCTACTTATAAGAGTTTTTCAAGCCTCAACAGCAGATGGGCAGATGGGGCTTGAAACTAGTTTATTGTAAGTCAAAATGTAGCTCCTGGTGGGGAGAAGGGACATTAGTAGAATGAGAAAGGGGAAGAGAAGAAGAGAAAGAACAAATAGGTGGGAGAGAAAGTGTGAGACAGGAAGTAAACAGGAAGAGAGAGGGAGAGAAAGAGGAAAAAAGTTTTTTTTATACTTGTTCTGAGAAATATCAGGAACCTAGGTTCATGCTACGGCCACACTTTTGAGAGGAACGAGACGAATCTTAGCCACTTGTGTCCCCATGCTCTAGACAGAGTTAGAAGCCTTAAACTTGGTGTGAAGGAAACAGATTTGCTGGGCTTTTTTAAAAAAGATAAAATGGGCTTAG
>NW_006159871.1:385625-396556 GCF_000334495.1 Tupaia belangeri chinensis | reverse complement strand
AGCAGGAAGCCTGTAGAAGGAAGGCAAGTTACACTCCCCAGTGCACTGGAATTTAGCTCCAACCAACCTTGCACAAGCTCTAAGAGAAAGGATGGGAGAAGATATTTTTTAAAAGATGAAATTCCCAGGCAACCTAGTGTGATAGGAGCTTGAGACCAGATTTAAATCAGAACTACACTAGCCCTCATGCTTTTGACCATGTCAGGTTGTGGAGTAAGATTCTTTCCCACCAAATGGGAATGTTTTCTCCCTGCTGACTATCCCACCCATTTGCAAAGCCCCCATAGCTTTCTCCTCTAAGAAACTAGACTTCTAAAGTTTCAATAAAAATGCTCCATCTTCCCCCTGGAATCTTCAACTCTTCCATGTGTTTACACTCACCGTGGGTGGCCTTCCTGTGGGGCAAGTAGACGGTCTACAAATTCTTGGGTTTTCTTAAATTAGAGTCTGGAGACTAGCGAATGGCATAATGGTTACGTCACTGAACTCCCATGTAGTAGGCTGCAATTCGAGTCCTGATCTGATGGCTTAAAAAAATGCACGTCAGGTGCATGTGTCTGTGTGTGAAAGGAGAATGGAGGAGAAGAGATGCCAGTGTGGCCACCCCCCTGGAGGCAGTAATTTCTCACTTTCTGTCTCTCTGTCTTTCTCTGTCTCTTCAGTAAGTGTGCACACCCTATAGCAAAAATCTCTCTCTCTAAAAAAAAATGGAGTCTCACTCACCACGGTTCCACAGTGGGGTTTTCCTGCTTTCTCATTCAGCAAATCCCATGTTATCGCTGTCTGAGAGGACATGTGGAGTTCCATAAGAGGGTCACAAATGAGGAGGCTGGCATATCCATCACATACTTATCATTGTATCTCAGTTACTTTCATTGAACTGCTAATTCTGCTTCCTCATCTATAAAATGTCTCCTTATTATATTTTCAAGTATATTTAAACTATATCACACAACATTGAATACAAATGGATTATCTTTCCACAAAGTTAGATTTATTTTTTAGGTAGGGTCTTCCATCCTCAGCCTTCCAAGTGGCTGGGACTACAGGCAGGTGCCAATGTGCCTAGCATTTAGGATGGCACTGGAATGGAACCCAGGCCTCTTATGTGACTTCAGCCTGCCAGGTAGTAGCATCCAACGTGCTACTGTGGCCAGGCAAATTTTGTTTCTATTTTTGTTTTTTCTTTTGTTTGTTTGTTTGTTTTTTAATTGTTAGTGGGCACATACACTTGACAGAAAGAGAGAGCACTCTTCAAGGGTCTGATCGTGCTACAATTTTTTGTTCTCCATTTCTCTATCCCACTAGGATTACAGAGACAGAAGCATATGTGCTTCTTGTGTTTTTTAAGCTGTCTGGGGCTAGGACTCGAACTGCAGTAGGACATGTGGGATCTGGTTCCCTATGTACAGCAGTTACCCTGCTATACTAAGCTTCCAGACCTTGGCCAAATTTTTTTTTTTTTTTAATTTTTGCTATAGTGCATGTGCTTCATCAGAAAGAGAAATAGAAAGAGAGTGAGAGAGAGAGAGAGCACTCCTTGGGTGGGATGGCCACACAGTAATCCTCCAATCTTCTCTTGGGATTTTTGTGCATATACACATATGCACCTGATATGTTTTTCAAGCCACTGAGTCCAGGACTCAAACCACACAGTCAGCCATGTGGGATTCAGCTGTCTTGAACTTCCTACCTCCCTTGGCCAAATTTTTAGCATAATGTTATACTTTATTTTCAACTTTCTCCAGAGTCTCTCAATAATACCTACATTTTCTAGTGGTTGTAAGGGTTAGATGAACCTGAGAGAGAAATTACTGGCACAAAGTATGTCCTCAGTAAAGTCATTATTATTATTATTATTATTATTTTATTTTTATTTCCATTGTGTCGAGATTTAGAGAGAGTAAATGATTTGCCTCAAATTACAAACAATAACTGACAAGACCCAGAAACAAACTCAGTTCTTTTTAGTGTGCAATGAAATTTCATACAGTATACTCTCTCCAACACCAGAATTTATAGTGTCATTAGGGGACTGTTAATTAATATTAGTTTCATAATAAATATAACAAACTAAATTAGTCTTAATGCTTATTTCTAAATATAACCATTATAAACATTTTAGAGTTTATCATTCTCAACTTTTTTCTAAACGCACACACATTTTTTAATCCAAATGCAAGCATACTATCCATATTGCTTTTAGTGTTTTCCTTTTTTTTTCTTAGAGAGATTTCCACTATAGCGCATGTATAATCGCCAGAGAGACACAGAGAGACAGAGAGAGACAGAAAGTGAGAAATCATCCCCCAGGCGCGCTGATCACAACACAGTCCCTTCTCCTCCATTCTCCACTTAGGATCTTGGGCACCCCGGCCCATGTACCTGGCATGACTTCTAAGCTACTGGGTCTGGTACTCAAACAGAAGTTGACTAAGGGGGAGTCCAGCGATGTAACCATTATGTCATCTGCTGGTTCCTTAGTTTTTTTTTTTTTTTTATTTAACTATGTAACTCAAGAAACTAAAAGTTTCTTCTTAAAAATGAAAAAACTATGAAACTTTGTTTTCTACATTTTCATATAATAATAAGGATATCTGAAATAGAACAATTTATATGAGTACAGCAACATTAGTTATATTGCCTCTTTGATTATAAAAGTGATATTAAATACAGAAATTTTGAAACATACAAAATAATCTTAATGCCTATTTCCAAATATAACCATTATATAAACATTTTAGATGATATCTTTCTCAACTTTTTTTCTAAACACACACACACATTTTTTAATCAAAATGCAAGCATACTATCCATATTGCTTTTAGTTAATTTTTGAAATTTAACAGTATGGTCATTGATCCATGTCAAAAAAATATAGTTCCACAATTTTTTAAATAAGAACATGATGATATGTGTATTTCATTGTTATGGCTCCACCATGATTTATTCAATTACCTATCAAATGATATTTGGGTGGTTTTGGTTTAGGGAAATGAAAATTACTGCTTATCTTTGTGAATGTTTTTCTCCTTGGGATAAATTCTTAAAATGTTGACATATGTCATCAAATTCCTCCATTGAGAATCATTCTATTTATTCTCAATAGTACTGAGAAAATTTTAAGCTAAATCTAATGAAATCTTGCTGTAGACTTGTCTTTTCTTATTACTAAAGCCTGAGGCATTTCTCCTTTATTGCATTTTCAATATCCTTTAAATATATCAAAGATGATTGTATGAAAATACATTAAATTTACACAAAATTGAATTTTTAACAGATTTTATAAGGTATTTCTATCTTCTCATAAGATATTTGCATTGAAGATGTATGAGATTCATTCAGGTAAATTAATTTACTTATTCTTTTTTTGTTTATGCCTTCCCCAACTCTGTTATGTTGCTAATTCCTTGTGTCTAACTCATAGCTAGGTAATTTACTCTCCATTTAAAAAATGATAGGATTCTCTATATTTCTACAATAATTCCCTGCATTCCTTCCTAGACTTTAAGGACCATGAGGGTGATGAGACTATTTCTTACTGCTTCTCAGTATATAGCACAGTCTAGTACATAATATGTTCTCAATAAACATTTGTTAAATTGTTAAATTGTCATCTTCCTAGTCAAGAAATTTTTATCCATGCCAGTATATTCACAATTTTTTGGTTAATTGTATTATTAAAAAGTAATTTTAAAATATATATATTGGGCTGGGGAGAGAGGATCATTTGCTTTCCTAATCTTTTAAAGAAATGATAATATTTTATCCTATCCAAAAATATGATGTGGAAGCCAGCAGGTGGAGTGGTGGGTAAGGTGCTAGACTCCCATATAGCCAAACACGGTTTGAGTCCCAGACCCAGTTGCTTGCTTTCTCACTTTCTCTCTCTGCTGAGCATGTGTGCCCTATAGCAAATTAAATAATAATAATAATGAAATACATAAATTATTTTTAAAATATGATACATATGGTTTTAGAATTTATAATTATAATTTATAATTATGCATACATAAAATTCTTTAAACTGTAGTAATTAAATCATAAATACACTCTTACTATTTGGGAGGGAGGAGCAGTATTTTATCTCTGAATCGCATTTCCAACATTGATCAGTGACCATATTGGTGTTCTACTAAAATCTCTGATAATGTATGAATATTTTAAAAATATAATTCCCTCTCCTACTTTCTCTTTGGTACTGTGTTCATTCTCCTTTGTATATTTCATACTTTTCTGTCTTTAAATTGGTATGTTTGTGTACTTTAAGGAAGTTGCTCTATTTTCTTGTCTAAATCGTCCTCTTACTTGATGGCCTAATTAACATGATTTAACATTTCCATATTGCCTGCAAACAGTCTCTTTCTGCTTAACAGCATCTTTCCTTGTTTCCATATCAACATAGAAACACCTGCTGAAACGGAAAGGTAAGCAACCCAGAGTCCAAGAGTTTACTATCATGTTTACACACATCATAAAAATGAGCTAGCAGATGCATTTTCCATATAGTGCAGTCTTTGCCATGCCATATATTTACACTTCAGAATCTGCATTCTGGAAAGCAGCCACAATTTAAAGTTAGTATTTGCAAAAACAGGTCAATCTGGTTTATTTCAGGACACCAACAGATTTGAAATGGCTGCTCTACTAACCTTGACTGGTCAGAATACCCCAGCTAGCTGCTCGTTTAGAAGAACAGTCCTCTATACTCACTAGCCTTCTTTTCGTGAGGATTTGCTTAATGCAGTTCCCTTCAACAGCAATATTTGCGGACATAGTTTGGTTGACGTTTTTTGATATTGTTTTAGTCTGTGACAATCAGGTGTCATGAATGCAAGCTCTCTAGGCAGAAGAAATATCAGCGTCTGGATTTCTCCCTACTTTTTTCTTCCCTTTAGACTTTCACAAAGGTTCCTGTGTGCTAACTGGAGGATGGCTTCACCACTGAACTCTATTCAGAAACACTTGAAGTAGGGCTGGTAGGTGCAGTGTGGAGGATGGGCCAGAAAGGCTGTAGCATTTTCTATTTTTAAAGCAGAGACCTGCTACAGCCGGAAGTATTTAACTATTTGTGTGATACAGAAAGTAAAAAAAGGAAAAAGATAAAATTGTTTTTCCTAGCGCAAACAGATTAGAAAAGAGTTCCATCTTTAAAATATAAAAGCCCTTTTGAATGATCTACAAATCAAACAAATGTAAAATTGCCCTGGATAATAGCTGCAGACAGAACATTGCAAGCTCCGTAGTGATCAGTGACCAGTCCGCCTTCTCCTTCATCCTCAGAAATAAACCTTATGTGTGCATTAGGGTCAGCTGGTAGCTAGCTCATGTTTTCATTTTGGAAGGATCTAAGTTTAGAATTGGCCTCGGTACAAAAAATCACAGTCCACTTATTTATATAGGCACAGCTCACTATTGTAATTTTTTTTTTCTGGAGGTCATTTTTAAACCAGAAGACGTCAGCAGTCAATTTGCAGTGTAGCTGAGATTTTTCACCCTAAAAGGCAGAGTAAAGGGCAGCTGGAGAGAGGAGAGGAAAAACCAAACATGTGCCTGGTATTTTTTGCTGGCATGTAAAGTCCAATAGGCACATGGCCCATGATGGAGTCAAGAGCAGTAACTGAACTGGGACAGGACTCCAAGGATTAACTGAGCTGGTGATCATGTTACCGGGGAGTGACATACTGGGATCTATCTTGAAAAATGAAAAAGGGTGACAGTTTCTGAATCTACCTTAATATTTTTATCCCTTTTTTTTTTTTTTTTTTTGACTCTACCTTTTGTTGGTCCAGAGAGATTGTTGGTCCAGAGAGAAAATTGTGGGCATTTTGCCTTCATGTAACAAGTTAATTAGGAAATAAAACATGTCAGGAGTAATGTAATTTCCCAGGCAGGAGCTTATTAAAGTTTGCTGCCATATTGTGTTGCCAATGTTTACCTCAATTTTATCTCTAACAAATACCAAGCATCTCTCTTCTTTATCTTGAATTAAATTCTAATCCTACCATTGTTTGTGTGACCTGGGGCAAGTAGCTTAACAGATAGCTCAGTTTCCTTTTTCATAAAATAAGAGTTTAGATAGAATCATTTTTTTTTTCCAGCCCTAACAGTTGTTTTTTTTTTTTTTTTAAAGGAGAGATTTTTACAGAGAGGGAGAGGTAGGGGACCAGCAGGTGGCATTCTGGTTAATGCCCTAGACTCCCATATGGCAGATCATGATTCAAATCCTGGACCTGGGGTTTGCTTTCTTACTTTCCCCCTCTCTTTCTCTCTCTGGTGAGCATATGTGCCCTCTAGCTAATTAAAAAATAATGATGATAAATAAATAAATGATTCCTTTTAAAAAATGTGTTATTTAGATAAAGAGTGTGTGATCCACAGGCAAAGATTTTTGAGGACCTATTTCTGAGTTTTGTGAATTACAGCATGAGCAACTGTTTCCCCCTGTCAGAGAAAGATCAAGATAAATATATTCCTGCTTGGAAATGAGTTGAAACTTTTCCTAAATTTCTTCCCACCTCCCATTTTAATTACCAGAGGGCATGTGCACTTCTCAGAGAGAGAAACCTACCACCACCAGCAGCCCCCCGGAGGCATGATCATACCACAATCTTTTTTCTGTTTCTCCAACCTGTAAGAATTTAGGGCAAACAAGAACATGTACTCTGTGTATTTTTCAAGCCCCAAGGCATGTGGGATGATCTGGATTCTCTTAACCAGTAGGGTCTGGGGCTGGCCTTCCCACTTTCACTATGAAACATGCCAAATGCATACAATTAACAACCCACAGGTAATCTTGTTTTATCTATATCCCACCCACTCTCTCCATAAACACTCCTAGGATCATTCTGAAGCAGATCACTGTATATAATTTTATTTGTAAATATTTCAGTATATATATCTCTAAAAGATAACGGTTCTTTGTAATCATAACTATAATATCATCATCATACAAAAACTGTAATTACATACTATTGACAGACATATAATAGGTTGACAACTTATTTCCTGAAGAATAGTTTGGTTAGTAAACTGCCTTCCATCAGGATACATAAATTGATAAAACTTTTAAATTCTTTTTTTTTTTTTCTGCTATAGGGCACGTGCACTCTCCAGAAAGACAGAGAGTGACAGAGGGACAGAAAGCGAGAAATTACCCCCCAAGGGGGATGGCCACGCCACAATTCCTTCTCCTCCATTCTCCTCTTGGGATCTTGGGCAAGCATACACACGCTCCTGGCATGAGTTTAAGCCACCGGCTCCAGGACTCGAATTGTGGTCAACTACATGAGAGTCCAGCAACATAGCCATTATGCCAACTGCTGGTCCCAACTTTTAAATTCTTTACATTGGGGCAAAAGTCTGTGATCTCCACATCTTCTTAATGTCTTTTAAAAATATAGGATCCTCATTCTTTTTAAAAAATGTTTATTTTCTCCAAATTACTAAGCACTCACTAAGATAATTTTTACCGTAAATCATCGCAAAAGTACTTGAGATTCTCTTTTACCTGCTAAAGCCAAGTTTCCACCCTTGTAAAGACGCATCTGGAATGGGCCATCATTTAGTTCTCACAGGCTGAGTCACTTTGGGTTTCTTTACAGGGTAGTACATTCATACAACCCTCAAGAGTCATATCTGAAGACCATTCTTGTTTCATTTTGGTATTTATCTTATTTTATTTAAACATAAGGACCTAAATCTGTTGACCTGGTGATAGTGAGTAAGGGCAGATGAAGTCTGAGGGCAAGCCTAACATAAGCACCTTGGGAAAAATAGAGTGATTGTTATCAAACAGTCAACCTTTGTTTCAAGAGTCATTCACTTCTTATATAAGGTTGCTGGGAAACCTACAGATGTCAGTCTTGTGGTCCCTGATAGTTTCAGTCTTAGGGGGAATTGAGTAGTTAGGAAAGGTCACAAAGATCTGAAAAAGTACAGTTGGAAAAAATATGGTCAGTAATTACAAAACCACATATATGACAGCAGGACTAAAACAGGATGGTGAAACAGTTTATCAGCCTGTCTGTGCAAGGCTTTGAGAATAAATGCTACGTAAGAAGGTCTTTTCCATTTTATCAACTTTAGCATGATTTTAAAAACTATAAACAACGTAAAATCGAATTAAATATAGTTTGAAATAATGTTTTTGGTTTCATAAGAAGCAATTTTATTGTAGATCCTGGGGGAAAAAAAAGGCAAAGGATTTCTATTAGGGAAAATGTACTTGTCCCAAGTGTTCAGACAATTTCGCGAACAAAGAAATTCACCTTTAGCTGTTATTTAAAGATGACTTTTAACATACTCAACTGTTTGCTCACATTGAGAGCTAAAATTTTTCTCAAATTGCTTTAAAATATCTTGTATGGTGTTATAAAAATAAAAATGTTTCTGAATTGGGAATATTTTTAAAGTACACTGAACAATGTCAACGATTCTTTAAATAGACCCACATAATCCATACATGGAGAAAGAAAAATAGAGTAAAATGTAATTATAATGGAAAATGACTAAATGTTAAAACATAAGGGACTATCCTGAACTCTAACTATGAAAGTATATAGGGGGAATCTTCAAAAGTTCATGGAAATTGCATATTATGAAAACTATGCCTGGAATTCCTTTTTTTTTCACCAAAATCATACTTTAATTCCATTTTCCACAAACTGTTTGAAGTTCCCCCTTATTGATTTCCAATTGTGTAATGGATAAACAAAGTGGTGAAATGTCATGTATTTATTCACTCACTCATCTAATATTTATTGGGTTCCTACTAGATGTCATATTCTGAAAATGAGGATAAAAAGACAGGTGCTGCCCACGTCCATCTTAAACTCTAGTGAGGCATTTTATTTTTTTATTTTTTAACTGGTTTTTTCTTTTTTTCCATTTATTTATTTATCTTTACATTTTCCCACAATCATTTACTTTACATATAAAAAAAAACCTTTGCTCATACTCTGTAGTTCTTGACAGTTAATAAACAACTTTCAAAATTTCAGAATACTGAATTTTAAAGATAATGTTCAAAATATTTCTTAAAATTTCATATAATTTTGTTTGTGGCTCTATAACAACAGAGACAGTATGGTTTTAAATAGTTTTGAGAAAAAAATATTTACATATCAACTACTCAAATTATTGAAAAGCAAACACCCAGCACACTTGTCACATATAAGCCTTTTCACTTCAGCCCTGCCTACCAAGTACTCTGTGATACACCATCTGCTAGCAAAGATCAGTCTCTTTTTCTTCCTTCAAAGTCTTTCTCAATCCTCTGGTGTGGTTGCTCTTTTGCAATCTCTACTGATTACAATACTGGGCTGGAAAAGTCCAGGTTATTTTACGCTATAAATTATTTCATATATCTTCTCTAATTCTCTCTGCCAGGCAGAACTATTTATGGTGCTAGGTCATCTTTCTAAGAGCTTCTGTGGCTTACTTGAAATCCACCTTAGTTCCATAGTTTTCTGATTAATCTTCAGGTATGATATTCACTGTCCAATAATAAGTATTTCCAATTTCTGATTCAATGCAACAAGCATTATTGAATTTATGCAAATAACCCTTCTGCCAAAAAATAAGAATATTCCCAAATATTTCCAATTCAAGAAGATTCAGGAAGGAAGAAAAGTTTATGTTTCATTTTAAGGAAACAAACAAGAAAAATATTTCAACAAATTGCTGAACCTATCAACTCAAAAGAAAGTAAAATGCTTAAATTACAAAAACAAAATATAGTAATAAAAAAGAAATCAGTAATGTTTTACTCAAAAGTCATAAAATTCTATTTTATGATTTCAGTCTTATGTTCAAACTCTCTTCTTTTGAATATGCAGTATTTCTGTGGTCCAATCTTTCCATTTAAATCCTGGAAGTTAACATTCAACGTTATTACTTATATTTCTTGTCCTAAGCATTAAATTGGTCATTTTCTTGGTTACCTTTTGTTCTCTTATTTCTGTTTGTGTCTTTAGTTTTACTGGTGGAGCACTCCTTTCAGAACTTCTTGAAGAATGGGTCTGCTATTGGCAAATTCTTTCAGGTCTTGTTTATCTGAGAATGTTTTTATCCTTTCTTCCCATATGAAAGATAATCTTGCCTGGTATAGTATTCTTGGTTGAAATTGTTTTTCACTTAACACTTTGCATATATTTTCCCATTCTTTCCTTGCTCACACTGTTTCTGGTGAGAAGTCTGAGGTTAACCTGATTGGATAATAACCTTTATAAGTTTCTCTCTTGCCAATTTTAGTATCTTGTCTTTGTCTGTAGATTTGGCCATTCTGGCTATGGTGTGCCTTGGAGAAGATCTTCTTGGGTTGATTCTATTAGGGTACCTTTGTATTTCTTGGGTCTAGATATTTGAATGCTTCTCTAATTTTGTTGTTGTTGTTGTTTTCTAGATCAGAGGTTTTGCCTTCAACATCCAAGATTCGATTTTCTGCATGGACTAATCTTCTTTTAATACTTTCGAGGGAGGTTTTGATTTCCTGAATGGCAGCCTTCATCTCTAATAGCTCCATTTGATTCTTTTTTATGGTGTGTATTTCCTCTTTCAGGTCATGGAAGAACTTCAACACCTCCTGGAACTTGTTGTCTCTTTTCTCCTGCATGTTCTGGAGTTCATTATCTCTCAGTTCTTGCATCTTTAATTTTGTCACTATGAATATTCTGAATTCTTTATCAGACATTTCCATGAGTTCTACTATACTGTCTGTGGATGATGAGGGATTTTTCTTTTCCCTTAGGGGAGAGATATTCCCCTTGTCTGAATATTTGGAAGTCTAGGAGATGGAGTTTAGAGCATAGCTTCCCTGAACACGCCAGGACACACTTCAGCTTTAAAATGGGTTCTTGTCTGAATATTTTGGGAGTCTAGTGAGGTATTTTAGAATTGAACAAACCTCATTCACTGTAAGCAACCTTTTT
>NW_006159871.1:354027-385594 GCF_000334495.1 Tupaia belangeri chinensis | reverse complement strand
AGAAAATCCCCCCAGGGGGGATTTGAAGTCAAAAGTGTTTCAACCTACCCTACTTAGAAGTCTTCCCATGGGAGGGGTAGAAGGGCAGAGTTACAAGAATGGCTGGCACATTAATTTAGATTACTTGCCATTGTGACCTTATGGCCCATCTGTGGTCATAAGCTAAAACTCATTTGTGGTTTTATTTACCAGTAATGGAGAGTTCTGGCCAGAGGCTACATAATAATCTCCTATTTCCTGAGGGAAAATTCCCTTAACACCATTCGAGGGTTGACCTTATGCAAGGTAGAAAACAGTAAAAAAATAATAATAATTTTGTATAGAAAAAAATTGTGTGGTAAAATATTTATGCTAAAGTAAAATGTCTCCAAAGTCATGGAAAACAGTTACTTTTAAAAAGGGACAAATACTAAGTCTAAAACATGTTAAGGCTTGAGTTATGTTCAAAAGTATTGGAAAATATTGCAAAGGTTGAAAAGGTAATTTTAGGAAAGGATTTGTTGTTCTTAGTGATTTTTGCCATAGAGCGCAGGCGCTTGCCAGAGACAGAGAGAGAGACAAAGCAACAGGAAGTGAGAAATAATCCCCTGGGAGGATAGCTACACTGCAATCCTTTATCCTTCATTTTCCTCTTGGGGTTTGGGCATGCATGCACACGCGCCCACATGAGCTTAAGCTGCCAAGTCCCCGACTCGAACCGTGGTCAATTATGTGGGAGTCCAGAGACGTAACCGTTATGCCATCTGCTGGTCCCATGGAAGGATTTTATATATGACAGGTTGGCTAGGGCAACCTTGATATGTCTGGGAGACAAAGGTTCTCAAAATCAAAAGAAACTAAGAAATTATCATAGCTACGTTGTAGCGATGATCCCTTAACTACTACAATTGTCCATAAAATACCTCATTTCCATAAATATTTCACCAAAGTGAAATAACTCATAAGTGACACCATGAAACAGTGGTTCTCAATACAAAGGACATGGGTACATTTCCATTACGAAGATTGTTATGAAGCACAAAAAAAATGTAGAAAAGTAAGACAAAAACTATTTTTCCTGTTGTTATTCTTGACAGGTTATTTTTGAAAGCATTTGGCTAGCATGTAAACTATAAAATTACCAATGGAAGGATATCAGAAAGGAAGATACCACTGTGAAAAAAAAAGAAGAAAAATCTAACCAAAAATAATGACTCTATATTTGAAAATAGGACTTGATGTTTTACAGACTTCAGCTAGATATATAACAGAAAAAAATGAAATTATGTACCAATTATATTTGTAACCATAATATAAATTAAAGAATTTAAACTTTCATTGATTGACCATTTTTAATACATATAATAAATAATACTGGCATCAGCATTTTACCTACATTTATTTCAGTGGATCCACTGTTAGAACTTCTCAGTCCAACACAGTATACTAGTTAGGTGCCTCAACTCTGCAAATTAAGGATTGCCAAAGCTGAGTCCTCATCCCAGATCAGCCAGATATTAAATTTGTTACCTTGGGAATGTTTACTTAATTCCTTTGTGCCTCAATTTCTTTATTTGGAAAACAGGATAACAGTAGTACCCATGTCACAGGCTTCCAAACTTTAATTTCACAAAATTAATCCATAAATCAAAACAGTGATTGATACCCACTAGCCCTCAGTGTTGCTGTCAATGGCATTACTCTTACCAGTCCATAATGTATTGGGTCTTCAGAAAAATCATGGCTCATTTTTGCATAGAAAAATACATCATGACTTTCCTCACGACCCAATAGGTAAAACTGCACCATTCATGCTCACTTCATCTAATCTTCTCTTTCTACTAAGAGGTGAACTTAAAAAGCAAGTTAAGGGGACCAGCAGATGGCACAATGGTTACATCATTGGATTCCCACGTAGTTGACTGCAGTTCGAGTCCCAGACCCAGCAGTTTAAATCTCACATCAGGCACATGTGCGTGTGTACCAAAAATCTCAAGAGGAGAATAGAGGAGAAGGGATTATGGCATGGCCATCCCCTTGGGGGGTGATTTCTTACTTTCTGTCTCTGTCTCTCCAGCAAGTGCATGTGCCCTATAGCAAAATACTCTTTTTAAAAAAAATTAAAAACTTAACAACCCCAAAGCATTATAATTATGGGTAAATCCCAGAAAGATTCATGGCCCATTAGTTACTCAGTGACTATGGTGTATATAAAGCAGTTCTTGAACTAAGCTTGCCCCCCATAAGTCAAACAAACGAACAAGCTACCAAATGAAAACAGACCATGAAAATGATGCAACCAAAAAAAAAAAAAAAAAAAACCCAAAGAAACAAAAACAGACTAGAAAAGACAGAGATTAAAAAATACATCAAATCTGTGCCACATGAGGGTTTACTGGTAGTAAAGAAACAATGTTGACTGATAGAGTATATGCCAGACCAGCCATTTTCATGTAAGAGTAAAACTATTTAGAAAGAGAAACTTCTTAACATATTAAATATGAGAAAATTAAATAAAGGCTCAGGAAGATGGCATGGAGTTTGAAGTTATTTGAAGCAGCCACATTCTGGAACCACACAAACTCCTTAATATCCTTACCAACAGTATTTAGGTTCTGGAATGTCTTGCCATTGGTAAAGAATCCACATTACTCAGACCCTACATGCGGGTGTGCTGAGTTCAACTGCATATTGTCACCTAAGGATTTCCCTAGATGAATTCCAGATTAACAATCAAAGAACTGATGGCTGTTCCTAAAAGTATGATAATGAACTATCCTGTCTTACACTGAGAATTTCTTGATAAATTTAATTGCCATTACCCCAGGCTTTTCAAAAGTTGATGTGTAAGTATACATGATCCAATCCAGTACTTCATCATGCAAATCCTCCCCCCTCCCCAATTTCCCTTGCTTATGTTCATATTAATTTATTTCCACTATCATCACTCTTGGTTCAAAGGCTTAGGTCAAGATACCAGAAATGTTCTATTCAATTGCTTACTATTCTCTTCACATAAATTGTGGCCGATGGTCTGATCCATTTTTTTCTATATTAAGTAATTCATTTGGAATTGTCTTCAAATAATCTCTGGGTGACTTTTAGAGCTTTCATTGTGTTTCTTCTGCAAAAGTGAGGTCGTATCTCCCAATAGATATCATCTTTCTGCTCAGTTTATGGACTAGGTTGTTATCTAAAATAGGAAACTTTATTATAGATAAACTAGAAAGCTTGTTACAAATGCTGGATTTGGCTTGCTGATCCTTTATTTAAGATTTTTGCAACTATATTCATGAGTGAGATTGATTTATAATATTATTTTCTTGTAATGACCTTTCTTTTAAGAATTATTTTATTTGGGGGGCTGGCAGGTGGCATGGTGGTTGAGGGCACTCCACTCCACATGGTGGTCCATGGTTCAAGTCCCAGACCTGACGACTTGCTTTCTCACTTTCTCTCTCTCTCTCTCACTTTGACCCTCTCTGGTCAAATTAAAATAAATAAATAAATAAATGTTAAATAAAATAATTCTTAGAATTATTTTAGATCTGGGACTTGAACCACAGTCAACCATGTGGGAGTCCAGCACCTCCAACCACCATGCCACCTACCATTCCTTCTTATCATGACTTTTTCAAGTTTTGGTAATATATCAGTTATATTTCAATAACTTTGAATGTTACCAAATAAGGGGCTTATCGCACCAATTATACCTCTACTTGCTGGAGCTGATTAAAAATTCAGGGCTTCTGTCTTTCCATCTGTTGTTGGACTTAAAGTCACTATATGCTGCCTCCCTGGCAGTCTGCAATGAGAGCAGATGGGAAGTGGTCTGGAGAGAGCAAAACTCAACTGGAACCTATGGGGGAAATCTTGGAATGGTGTCTGTCTATTGTCATCTCCATCTTCAGTGACGTGGGTGATCTGAAGAGAGGCTGATGCCATTCACAAGTCATTGCCCATATACCTGTCCAGGGACTCAGAGAATTCAAAGTGGGAGATTGGCTAGGGAGCCAGAACTAGTTGTAGATCTGGCTGTTGCTAAATGCCTGGTGACATGTGCCTGCAGCCATGGCACCTGGTACCCGACATCAACCTTCAGGGTGTAAAAGTGGCAGCTCCTGGGCCAGCCTGGGGTGTGGTGGATCCCACGCTGCCAATTGTGTCTTTAGAGTCCTGGATCCTACATGGACAACTGTGCCTTAATGTCTTGACCCTGTGGTTTAAGAAACATGGTGGGTATGTGTGCAAGCATGCTCAAAATCCCAAAAGGAAGGAGAAAGAGAAACAGAGAAGGGATTATAGTGTGACTGTGCCCCATGGGGATGGTGGGGTGATGGTTGTGGTGCTTTCTCGTGTTCCTTCTCTCTTTCTTTCTGCCTCTTTCTGGCAAGTGCACCTGACCTCTTGTGGGGGGTTGGGGGGAAAGAGGCAGCTTTTACACAAGCAATCTAAATTGTACTTGTGTATGTACAAAATCAGAGGTTTAAACACTTCCTTAAAAAACCTTAAGAGAGACCAGCAGATGGTGTAATGGTACATCTCTGGACTCCCATGTAGTTGACCACAGTTCGAGTCCCAGACTTGGTGGCTTATAACTCATGCTGGGTGCATGTATGTGTGCACACCCAAAATTCCAAGAGGAGAAGGGAAAAAAAGTGATTGCAGTGTGGCCATCCCCCCAGGGGGTGATTTCTCACTTTCTGTCTCTCTGGCAAGTGCACACATTCTTTAATAAAAATCTCTCAAAAATCTCAAAAGTAGATGATTTTACTAGTAATGTCTACCAAGTATGATATGGAGAAATATTTCTAACATGTGAAGCAAACAAGGAACTAGTATACCCCCCACTCATTTTTGTTTTGTTTTGCTTTTGTTTTGGATTTTTTTGGAGAGGTCCTTTTGCTATAGGGCGCGTGTGCTCGCCAGACAGACAGAGAGAGACAGAGAGACAGAAAGTGAGAAATCACCCCCCAGGGGGAATGGCCACGCCACAATCCCTTCTCCTCCATTCTCCTCTCGGGATCCCAGGCATGCGTGCACATGTGCGCAGCGTGAGTTTAAGCCACTGGGTCCGGGATTCGAACCGCGGTCAATTACATGGGAGTCCAGCAACATAGCCATTACGCTAACTGCTGGTCCCCCCAGGGCCTCACTCATTTTATGGCAGAGTTAGTAACCTAGTTACCTATGGTGTCTTTGTGCCATGGCAGCTTGGTTGTGCTGGAACTGCTTTCCTATCCCGTGTTACTCTGGGTGGGATTGCCCAGAAGAAAAGTTAAGTCTATAAGGAAGTGCATAGAAAAATAAAATTAAAGTATGAGTTCATGTTGGTACAAAAAAAAATGAAATCCATGAATAGTCTTTTCATAATACAGATTTTCTGTGAACTTTCTGAAGATCCTTAGGGCTGTATGTGTGTGTATATATGTACATATTTCTAATTGTAGAACTATTCAGATTCTCTCTTCTAAATGCAACTTTGAGCATCTTTTTTAGGAAATTATCCATTTCATCCATATATTCAAAATTATTATTGTCATTAAATTTTTATACAGTAATTGCTTATTATACAAATATTAGCAGCATTTGCTGTTATGTTCTCTTTTTCATTCCAACTGCTATTTCTTTGTACCTCTCTTATAATTGAACATTTTGACTAAGGAATAATCCTCCTAGTCTTTCAAGAACTCTTTTTGCTTTGTCAATGTTTTTTCTGTTTGGTTTGATTTTTTTTAAGGTTTTTGCCATAGGACACTTGCGTTTGCCCAAGAGAGACAAAGAAGAGACCATGAGAGGCAAAATGAGAACTCACCACCCCGTAGAGGGGAAGGCCACATCACAATCCCTCCTCCTCCATTCTCTTCCTGGGATTTTGGCACACACATACATGCATTTGGCATGAATTACAAGCCACGAGATCCAGGACTCGAATCATGGTCAGCCATGTGGGAGTCCAGTGCCTTAACCACTACGCCACCTGTTGATTGTTCTTATCTGTTTTATACTGTATTAATTTTCTTTTATTCCCCGTTCAATTTCTGGAAGTTGATTGTGTCATTCTTATCATTTTGATTTCTTAGTCTATGAACTATTTAAAGATACTTTGCTGGGCTGACTCCATTATGCATGGTAAGCCCTGTGCATTGGGAGCCAGATCCCACATAGCTGATTGTGGCTCAAATCTTGGCCCTGAAGGCTTGAAAAATATGCCTCATACGTGTGCATGCCTGTTCCGCATCCTGTCAGCATAGAGAAATGGAGGGAAAAGGATGACAGCAATATCACTCCACACTTGGGGCTGCATTTTGGCTTTCTGCTGAGTGCACATGCTCTCTGGCAATTAAAGTTGTTAATTTCCAAACTTATGAGGTTTTTTCTAATTTCATTTTGTTAATGATCTCTGCATTAATTTTTACTAAGGTCAGTGAATTGTCAAATACAAAGAATAGTCAAAACTATGGGAAAAAAATAGAACAAGGTAGAAAAGTGTGTTTTATCCAGCACAAGACATACTCTAAAATGATAGAAACCAGTGTAGTGTGGTATGGGTTCGAAGAAAAGTAATTGATAAGAGAGCCAATAAACGTCCCAATGACATTATACTTGTGCAGAGTGGGTACTGTAGTGACTATAGATTATGGAAAATACAACTGACTTTCTAATAAATAATGTGAATATTGGCTATGCACTTGGGAATAAAAGGACTTAAAGCATTCAAAAAATCAATTCCATATGGATTAACTTGAAAGAAAAGCTTTAGGGACCAGCAGTTGGCATAATGGCTATGTCGCTGGACTCCCACGTAGTCGACCATGGTTCGAGTCCCGGACCCGGTGGCTTAAACTCACGCCGGGCGCATGTGCATGCATGCCCAAGATCCTGAGAAGAAAATGGAGGAGAAGGGATTGCGGCGTGGCCATCCCCCCTGGGGGATGATTTCTCACTTTCTGTCTCTTTCTCTGTCTGTCTGGCGAGTGCATGCGCCCTATAGCAAAAACCTCTACAAAAAAAAAAAGAAGAAGAAGAAAAGCTTTAGTATGACTACAGAAAAACTCTTTCATTACCTTGATGTACAGAAAGATCTTAAAAAATAAATTATCTAAAAAGTATTTATCAAAATGGAAAACATTTGTAAATTTGACTATTTTTAAGTTAAGAGCATCTGGCCACCAATAGAAATACCATAAAAAGTGAAAAGTCTCCCCTCTGGGGGTGATTTCTCACTTTCTGTCTCTCTGATGAGTATACACACCCTACAGCAAAAATGTCTCTCTCAAAAAAAAACCCAAAAAGTGAAAATTCAAGACTCAGAAGATAGTTATGAATAGTTTTAAACTTAAGTTTGGAACACATATGAATAACTGCTAAAACAATGATTAAAAAAAGGCAGGCAACCTAATAGAGTAGAAGATAAACTATCTTGCAGGCACATAATGAACAAAGTACAAGCAGTTGATAAATACATGAAAATGACATTATTAGTTAGGTAAATAAAAATTAAGACATCCTTTTATATCACATAATTACATACTACATATTTAGTAGATTGCCAAATACTGAGAAAACTGATAATACACTATATTTTTTTTAGTTTATTTATTTATTTATTTTATGAGTAAGAGAGAGGAAGAGAAAAGTGAAAGAGACAGCGCCCTCCAGTAGGATCCTGATGCCATTATCCACCCCCAGCCTTTAGCCATTCCTAGATCATGGGCAAGTATGAGCCTGGTGTACTCAGGGAGGTTTCTGGAGTTGAACTAGGAACTGTCATATGTGGGATGCCTTGAAGACTGTCACATTTTATCAATGTGGCATTATCCAGCGCAGTGCTGGTTTTACTATAGGTATAACCACACTGAAAAACAGTGCGGAACTATCTGTAAAACTGAAAATACACTTGGGCTATAACCTGGGAATGCCACCGCTAGAGCTATACCAAACTCTTTTGTACTAGAGGTTTGTAACAGTATGATTCATAATTGCCCAAATTGGGGATAAAAATGATAGCATTGAACATGAATAAATTCTAGATACATGTAGGTACATCTACCCTATTGTCCAGTGTAACAAGTAAGTTATGAATAGATATATATTTAATTTATATAAAGTTGAAAATAGGCGGGACCAATAGTTAGCATAATGTCTATGTCGCTGGACTCCCATGTAGTCGACTGCGGTTTGAGGCCCAGACCTGGTGGCTTAAACTCACGTTGGGCATGTGTGCATGCATGCCCAAGATCCCGAGAGGAGAATGGAGGAGAAGGGATTGCAGTGTGGTCATCCCCCCTGGGGGGTGATTTCGTGCTCGCTTTCTGTCTCTCTTTCTCGCTTTGTCTCTCTCTCTGTCTTTCTGGCAAGCACATGCACCCTATAGCAAAAATCTTTCTCAAAAAAAAAAATATATATAGGCTACACTAAACCATATCACCAGGTACATATTTATAGGAACTGAAATTATTAAAGGCAAGAAAATGATCGCAATGAAAATCATCACCCTGTCTTTGTGGGATGGGGACAGGTTGCTGTGATTGCAAAGGGATACCCGAAGGCTTCTTCCAAGAATGTTCTGATTCTTGACTTGAATGGTGGTCATACAGGTTTTTGTTATTTTATTATTAACTCTGTAAATGAGTTCTGCTTATTTTTTCCAGATATAATGTGTTTTATGATTGAGAAAATACTGATCAACTAAAATAAAGGTGGTTAGCTGAAAAGCCTAACAGCCCAATAAGAGAAGAGAAAGCACTTGGTGCTTACCCTGAGGTCCTTATTCCAAGCTGCAGCATTATTGGGACCCCCTGCTTGTCCTGACTGCCTGAATCTGCTGCATACTCGCTTTACAGTTAGTGCAACAAGAGATTTTACTTCTTCTCCATTTTTTGCTGAGGAGAAACTGTGTGCCTTGATGGCAAACAGAACAGCCAAGGTGATCAAGATGAACATCTTAGTACTGAAGTGTGCAGAGTCGAGAGGATACAGTGTGCAGCTGGAGGAGTACTGCAGAATAGATGGGGGTGCAAAGTTGCCGAAAATATGCTTCAAGTGACCTTCGGTGGTCCTTGAAAGAAAGTAGGTAAGCAAGAGACCATCTGTGGGACGACAGGGAGTGTTCTAATCTAATTGTCATGACACGTTATTTGGTGACTTGAGGTGGTTGCTCTGAGGGGTACAGTTGAGTACATCTTCCATGTTCTGGAATAGGGTGGCTGAGGTCATGGGTACAACAAACTCATAAAAAATAATTTAGGTTCCCTGGGCTAGAAGCTTCTCTGGTACAAGAATGTTTAACCAAAAGTCAAAATAATGTGAAAGAACTAGTGTTTCAGAGCAAAAAGACTTAGATATCATCTATGTTAGTGATTTACAAATGGCTTGAAAGAGTTCTATGTGTTCAGTAGAGCTACCTTGGTTTGCGAGAAGAGTATGAGAGTCTGTCTGCAGACAGTCCAGCTTCCACTCTCTCTGCTTTAGATCGACTTCCATGTCAATATAAAAGAAAGGGTCAATGGCTTAAAAAAATAATAAAATAAAACACTTCTGGTTCTCTTAAACAACTTTTTAAAAATTATTTTATTTAGCTTTATTTATTTATTTATTCATTTTAATTTGACCAGAGAGGGACAGAGTGTGAGAGCGAAAGAGAGAAAGAGAGAGAAAAGGAAAATGAAAAAGCAAGCTGCCAGGTCTGGGACTCAAATCATGGTTGACCATGTGGGAGTCCAATGCCTTTAACCACCATGCCTCCTGCTGGTCCCTTAAACACCTTCATTTTACAGGTAAACTGAAGTTGAGAGATTGAGATAGTAACGTCAAAGTCACCCATGGGGTTATCAGCAATGCAAGACTGGAACCAAGACTGTGCTCTTCCCTGTGCTCCTTCCAATATATTATGCCTAAAACTACATGCAAATCAATCTAGTCCAGTGAGTAGAAAAAAAGGAGAAGCAGATCCAATCATCAATAGCACCTACATGTTATGGGTTTTAATGAGGAATAAATGAGTTCAGAACGGTACATGTTTAGAACAGCCCATGGCCTATAAGTAAAAACTGAGTGTTAACTATTTTCATAAATTGACACTTTTCTACTTTCATTCTCTTTACCCACTTTGTTCACACACTGTTCTCTCTCTGCCAACTGCCAACTTGAAATTTAAAAAGGATCACAAACTCATACAAGGAATGAAACCAGCAGCCAGTGTTTTCTAGCCTGAGAACAACAGCTGCTGGGGGGAGAAAATCTGATCTGTACCACGGATAAGGACTTAATGTAAGAACCATTTTACACATAATCCTTCTCCTCCCCATAGTTCAAGCCACAAATAGTTTTATCACCACTAACCACATGTTCATGGGAGGCTTAGGTCCGGACAATAGAATGTTTTATGCTTATATTTTTCATGGAAAGCAAATGTCTTTGCAGAAGTACATTTTAAGAGCAAAAACATAGAAAATCTGGAGTCCTGGAGGCCAACTGATGATGCAATGCTAGCACAGCTGGACCCATATGGGAAGGTCCAAGGTTCAAGTCCTGGGACCAATCTCTACACACGTCGGTGGGCTAGGCAGGCTGAGACTTAGGGTGGATCACAGCATGGGACCCCTGTTGGGGGTTCCTGTTTCTCTCTCTCATGGAAGATATAAATAAATAAGCTTAAACAACAGGAGTTGAGGCCAGCAGATGGTGCAGTGTTATGTCACTGGACTCCCACAAGGCCAACCATGGTTCAAGTCCTACACCTGATGACTTGAAAATCATGCCAGGAGTGTGTGTGTGTGTGTGTGTGTGTGTGTGTGTGTGTGTGTGTGTGCGTGTGTGCCCAAGATTTCAGGAGGACAATGGAGGAGAAGGGATTGCAGTGTTGCCATCCTCCCCGGGAGGGTGATTTCTCACTTTCCCTCTCACTGTCTCTGTCTCCTTCTCTCTTTCTTTTCTCTCTCTCTCTCTCTCTCTCTCTCTCTCCAGTGAGCACACGCACCCTATGGCAAAAACCCCTTAAAAACAAACAAACAAAAACCAGTCAGGAATTCCAGGTGTGCTGGGCTTCAGTTCAATTTCACACGCCAAGATAGCATCCTACCCACTTGACACACAGGCTTCGGGTACTCTGCAGGCACGCTGCCTCCTCCAACCAACTCCAACAGAAGACCAGACATATTGTGGGGGTGGCTGCTTCCTCCTCTCCTTTTGTTATATTGACTACAGGAAAACAGCGGTCCTAGCACTGAAGACATCATTCCTACCACTGTAATCATCTAGCAGCTTCTGTATGAATATGCGATTTGTGTACATAGGCAAAAGCAAGGCTTCTAGTTATTTGTTTGAATCATTTCTCCAATTTTGCTAACTAAAACAGATAGTAAAAGATTTGGGGCAAGGGTATAAAATGCAGAGTGGCTTAAAGCATAAGGAACGAAGTCTAGAGGTCTTTATGGTTTTCAGCATGTATTCTCAGTGTTATGTCAGCCATAGCCATTCCTGTACCCCTTCCTAACACTTGACAACTTCCTAATCTGCTTTAGAGAAAAAAAGAGCGATTGGCTGTCAGTCATATGTAGTTCCTGTAGCTGCTCTTTGTGAGGTTTTCTGTTTGGTACATACATTTTTTAAGTATCATATTGGGCATTTAATTTTAAATGAACCAAGAAACAATTTTTAATAAAACCTGATTTGAAGATTGGCTCAGAAAACTTAAAATATTAAGACTAAAAATGCATTTACTTATAGTGAGAAATCAAAAGGTAAACAAACAGAATTATTCACCAAAAGGTAAACAAATTTCAAATGAATAACACATGAAGGAGATATTTAAATGCACTGACAGCCATGAACTAATCCTAGTTAAAGAACATAGAAAGGGTTTGTTCTACTTCCAAGGACTGGGGTGAGGGAAAATAAAGTGGGCTGATTCAGGTTTCATGAAGTTAAAAGGAATCAAGTCAGATTAAGAAGTGGAAAGCATTATCTTATAGATTTGATTTCTGGACAATATTGATTTCCTGTCTTCATTTGTTCTCTGAGAATGAACTCCCAGAGTCACTATCCATTAACACTTGTTCAGTGTATGCAGGTCTACAATTAAAATATGCATGACCCTGTATGGAAAGGGGTAATAAAATCCAGTTCTTTATGTTCAATCCCCTCACATTCTCCCATCCCCTATTTCTTCTCCCCTCTTTCCTTCCTTGAGTATTTATTAAGTACGTGTTATGGACGAGGCATTTTTCTAAGCTCTGAGGGTGAAATGGGCCCATTTCCATAAAGCTCTCCAGCCAGTACCAATACCAGTGTGATGGCATAGTTTACATTGAATTTGTTTAGGCTCTTCAGAGGATGTAGAGAAAGCAGTGCAGAAAGTAGTAAGTAATTCTGTGACTTACTGGGATTGTTACAAAAACACTGAATGATAGACTGTTCACTGATACAGTGATTAGCTCTGGAAAAAGTAGTTACCTGTTTCATCATATAAAACAAAGGAACAAAATCCCACAAATAGTGAGGATGAGTGATGTCAGAAACAATGTGGAGGAAGACCAGTACACAGAGTTTTACTTTTCTTCTAAGATCAAAAACCTTGGGACCAGCAGTTAGCGTAATGGCTATGTCGCTGGACTCCCATGTAGTCGACCGCGGTTCGAGTCCCAGACCCATTGGCTTAAACTCATGCCGGGCGTGTGTGCGTGTGTGCCCAAGATCCCAAGAGGAGAATGGAGGAGAAGGGATTGTGGCGTGGCCATCCCCTCTGGGGGGGTGATTTCTCACTTTCTATCTCTCTATCTCTCTCTGTCTGTCTGGCGAGTGCACGCACCCAATAAGAAAAAACCTCTCCAAAAAAATAAAAAAAAAAAACTTTGAATAAGCACCTCTGTATAAAAGAAGCATAATACCTTTACTGATGTAGAAGACAGCAATGAGGATGAAAAAGGAAAGTGTGGGTGGACTTTGCAAATTATAAGAAAAATATTTCCATTATCATTTGAAAGTGTGAGATAGGAATGTCAAGTCAATGTCTAGGAGTAGAAAATGCCTGAGTCTGGCTAACCACACCTATTAAGTCTAACTATAGGGAATCTGAGAAACAAAGGATTTACTTTGTGTTGAAGAGGTTTGCTTTTTTTTATTTTCATTTTCTCCTGTTTATTATATATATATATTTTTTTTTGAGAAGGATTTTTGCTATAGGATGTGTACTCACTAGATAGAGAGACAGAGAGACAGAAAGCGAGAAATCACCCTCTGGGAGGATGGCCACACTGCAATCCCTTCTCCATTCTTCTCTCAGGATTTTGGGCATGTATGCATACATATCTGGTGTACGTTTCTTTCTTTTTTGGGAGGAGGGTAGAGGTTTTTGCTATAGGGCGTGTGCACTCAGCAGAAAGAAAAAGACAGAGAGACAGAAAGCAAGAAATCACCCCCAAAGGGGGATGGTCACACTGCAATCCCTTCTCCTCCATTCTCCTCCTGGGATCTTGGGCATGCACACACATGTGCCCAGTGTTAGTTTAAGCCACTGGGTCCAGGACTCAAACCGCAATCCATGACACGGGAGTCATGCAATGTAACCATTACATCAATTGCTGGTCCCCCCAGCATAAGTTTCAAGCTGCTGGATCAGGAACTCAAACCATGGTTGGCCAAGTGGGAATCCAGTGCCTTAACCGCTACACTACCTGCTGGTCCCCTCCAGTCTATAGTATTAACTGCATAGCGCTAACTGGAAAAGGAAACATAGATGTACCTCAGTTTAAGAAAATATAATATCTGAGCAATTTACATTTATAAAATGAATAGATTGCTTTTTCCAAATGGGACTCATTTAAATAACAAGTTTATATAGCATGACAATAGTTCAGTAATTCAATGAAAACAGCATATTTTATAAAACATAACTGCACATATATTCTATTATATGTACTTTGGTACTTTACCAAATGTTTTATTTTTGAATTTTGTTTTTTAGTTTGCTATAGGGCACCTGTTGCTCACCAGAGGGAGATGGGGGGTGGGGAGGGAAGGAGAAATCACCCCCTAGGGGGAATGACCATGCTGCAGTCCATTCTTCCCCATTCTCCTCTCGGGATTTTGGGCACACACACGCACATGCCTGGTATGTTTCTTAAGCTGTGATGTCCTGGACTCCAGCCGCATGACTGACCTTGTGGGATCTAGCTGCCTTTCCCAGCACTCCATGACTGGCTCAGTTTTTTACTAAGTTTTAAATATAATTTTAAAAGCACAAAAGATTTACAATTTTGAAAAAAATAGTAATTCTGTTAGACTATTACTATTCTGATACAGAACAGGATTTTTATCATCTCAGAACAAAGAGCCAGCATGGTATTACCATTATTCCTTAAGAGTTTATTAAAGACTAGGCTAGACTGAGCTGCGTCCTAAAAATCTAACAGATTGCCATATATGCTGTGTCACTCAGAAATGGGACTCAAGCTTGTGGAGTCACCAAAAAGCATTCCACTCTGAGAAAGTTCTTTTTTTCATTGTATTCTTGCCAAGCTTTTAGTAGTAAAATCTCATTTTTTAAAGAATCAGGTATTTAATTGTATTTATAATAATTATTATTTTTATATTTGTTATTAGGCATGTACACTCACCAGAGGGACACAGAGAGAGAGAGTGAGAGAGCAAACACCAGGTCTGGGACTGGAACCACAGTGAGTCATGTGGGAGTCCAGTGCCTTAACCACCACACCCCATGGCGGCCCTGTAAAACCTCATTTCTGACTTGTTGAGATTCACACCTTCCCATCCATATTGTCAGAGCAAGCTGGCCTCTCAGATCTACAAACAACAGCACTGATTTTACTATTGTTTCGATCATCATTTTGTTCCTGATTGTAATATTTATAGTTTAATGGTTTCATATTGAAGAGGGAGGACAGAAGTCATTATTTGTGACTTACTATTTTCTGATTAGAGACTTTGCCAGTCTCAGACAAACCTTTTCAGATGCCTGAAGGAGCAAGTGATCCTGGGAGCCATTGACTGGGATTGCTGCAAACCTATTACAGGGCCCAGGTCATTTAAAATACAGATGGCAGTTTGTGGTTTTTCAATGATTCTATGAAATCATTCTGCATCTTTATTTCTAGATATTACATGCGTATTAAAATTCTTTTTCATAAGAAAAAAGAAACTTTTGTAAGCTATGTCTAGTAAAAAACTACTTCTTTGTACTCCCTGGAGAAACCAGCTGGCAGAAAGGGGAGAGAAAATAAAGGAAAAAAGCCAAATCCCTGAACTAGCCAACTCAGCTCTTTGCTGTTAATGTTGTCATATTTTTTGTCTTCCCTTTTCAGCTGCCAGGGATTAAGAGAAGAAAAAATATAAAAGGACAAGAGGCTTTTAAGATGGCTAGTTTGGCAGAGGATGTTAATATCCGGTGCTTTGAATGTTGTAGGTTAAGTGACTTCAAGGCTTTCTATGGCACTGACTATAAAGGACTAATCAGACATTTCTCACTGCTTGCCATTGTAACATGCTGCTACAAATCTGTCACAGAGTCCTTACAGAACTACCCCAGTTTTCCTACAGGATCACCGTGATCAGATATTTGACCAGGCTTGCCCTGGAAGACATTTCTGTCCAAAGAATTTATGTCAAGAAAAGTTTCTTTGATAGAAGAAGATGGTAAAAGTAATTTCTGCAAGGAACTTTAAAATTCCCCACTGCTGAACTGGCCTTCCCACTATAACATTCGGTCTGTGTCCTGTTTTCCACTCTGAGCCGTGCTTAGTTCCAGGCCTATGAAATAGCTCAGAATGTCTTTTTGTGAAGCTTATCAGACAGAGTTTCTGAGTAACATGGGTATTTTCAGTCTTAAAGACAGAGAATGAACTGCTCATCTGTGCTTGAATTTTAGCACTTTGCCTTTTATATACTTTTTTTTTTTGAAAGATTTTTGCTGTAGGGTGTGTGCACTAGCCAGAAAGACAGAGAGAGACAGAGAGACAGAAAGGGAGAAATCCCCCCCCAGGGGGGCAGCCATGCCACAATTCCTTCTCCTCCATTCTCCTCTTGGGCACACACACATGCACCCAACATAAGTTTAAGCCACCGGGTCTGGGACTCGAACCATGGTCGACCACATGGGAGTCCAGCAACACAGTCATTACGCCAACTGCCGGTCCTGACTTTTATATACTTTTTAACTAGTTAAAATTTTTTAGTATTGGGTCCAGTGGTGGTGCGGTGGTTAAGGGCACTGCACTCCCACATGGCCAAGCACAGTTTGACTCTCAGAACTGGCGGCTTGCTTTCTCACTTGCCCTCTCTCTCTCTCTCTCTATCTCTGTCAAATTGAATAAAAATAAATAAATAAATAAAGTTGATTAAAATAATTCTTAAAAAAACTTTTTGTACTACGTTTTCTTCTGTATGGAAAGGGTCCATAAACAAAGCACTTGACTGACACAGATAGACTTTACGAACTTGAGGCTTGATTTTAGCAGGCCCTTCCCTCTTTGTTTACTCAACTTGAAAGACCATGGACTACAAGCTACTGGGTATGAATAAAAGCTCACAGCCAATAGGGTCAGAGCTGAAATTCTGCTTTTTCCAGATACTAACAAAAAGTTGACAACTTATTAAACCATTCAGAGCTTTAATTGATTGTTATTAAATTGTCGTATAAGACCAACAGTTAAGTTCTGAAACCGTCTACTTATAGAGCTAATGTGAGGCTGGGGTAGAACATGTGCTCTGGAAATACAGCCTGATATTATCATATGCTTATAGTAACTGGCAAACAATTGATTTATTGTAATTTTATTAACTTTTCTTATTGATGCTTTTCTGCATTACTAAATTATGAACAGTTCTATACATTTTTTCAAATTTTAAAAAGTATAATATAAAGACCTAATATTTATGTAATATAAATTATACACCAGACACTGTGGTAAACAATTTCTGTAATAAAGTATATCTTATATATTCACATTAATCCTTGGAAGTATCAATACCTCCATTTTACTAATGAAGAAACTGAAGCCTACAGATATTAAACAACTTTCCTAAGATCACACAGCTAGAAAGTGCTAGAATTACGGTGGAACGATTTAAGTATGGGTAAATCACTATGCTATATGCAATGTGATTTTAACCTCCATTTTTTCCTATTTCAGATCTTTTATTCATTCTACAAATATTTGCTGACTTCTCTCAATATCAAAGGCATTGTTTTTACAGAATACCATTAGCGGTTATTTCAAGGCCCAAGTGATTTTTTTTTTGGTACAGTAAATGGTTATTTCCGTCTTCAGAATAATAGTGATTTTGATATATCTCCCTTCCTTGTAGTCTTGCTACAATTCGATCTCTAGTCAAGTATTTGGCAAGCATCACATGTTTGCCTCCTGAGCCTTAGCCTAATTACAAACTACTTTTTTTCCCTTCCTATTGAAATATTTAGTCTTCCAAAAGTAATAAAATAACAAAGATATCATGATGGTATAGAGCCAGGTTTGTAGTTATTTGTGTTTATTTTTAAAAATTAAGCTTTACATTATTATAAAAATCTCAGTCATTGACTCCAATTAACTTTCATAAGCACAAATTCTTTTTTGAAGAAAATATAATCATTTACAGTTGGCCCTAAATATTGAGTAACTTAAACAGATCTGTCTTTCACACCAGTTAGAATGTCATGAAAGTATTGTTTTAGGACTGAACATTCGCTTACAGGAGAGAGATTTTTTGCTGTCCAAATCAGTCTTGTTCGGTCGGCTTCCTTGAGTAATGGTAAAGTCATAAAACTTAGGTAGATTTTTCTATATTTCACTAGATGAGCAGTTTCTTTATAACGACAAGACATAAGGGAGAGAAAAAGAGAGTGGAGCTCTAATCTCCACATAGCTCCTTTTCTTTGGCTCTTAGTGAGTCACTATAAAGACATATTCCTTCTCTCCCAGATTCAGTAGATCTGGGAGGCTATGTATTTGAACTCTAAAGGAACTAGTACTTTTTTCTTTTCCAAATCCACCATTCTAAATTGCACTGCAAGAGAGAAATGAGGCACAAAGCTTCCATATTCAAGAATCCATTTGGTGCATAATTTAATTCTAAGTATTACTTACTTTCACTTGATAGTGATAAAAAAGGATCCTTTCTCTAGCAAATGAAATGGAGTTTGGAAGACATAAGTGCTCATCAATCTCCTCTGTGGTTAATCAAACATGTCTTCGGGTTTTATTGTGTTTGTGAGTCACTCACGAAGCATCGCTGCTTCTGTAGTCATCATTTAACTACTCTTACAGTGTGTTGAGTCTCTTCAGAAGAATGGCCTCCCTTACACTTTGGCAGCCTCACCTGAATTCAATCTACCAACAAAGGATTTTGTAGCATTATGATGATGAATAGCAGATTTTCAGGGGATGAGCCTTAACTTGAATTTTATCATTGTTGATTTTCATTTAAATGAAGCCGCACACTTGATAGTTGAGTTGAGCCAGTGCTTCTATTTAAGAACATGAATGGAATTTCAGTGTTCAATTTCAGTTTGTTTGTACTCTGCCCATAGTTTAAGACTGTAAGCCTTCTGGAAAGTGGTTTCTATTTTATTCAGTAGGTAATGGTGACATGGAAACTTTAGCTGCCCTGATGAAGAGAGGATGGCTTTGTTCCAATTGAGTTATGTACCTTCCTACCAGGCCCAAAATGTTGACTATTCTAATCCCCAGGAAAAACACTGAAAGGATATTCAGGTATGACTCATATATGGGATGGTCAGGTTCTGTAAAGATGCATATAACTTACATAATATTTTAAATACATTGGGACAAGTTAGTTTTAAACATTGTTATCTTTGAAAACATTTTTTCTTTTTTTTTGAGAGAGAGAATTTTGCTATAGGATGCATGCACTTCCTGGAGGGACAGGGAGAGACAGAAGGAAAGTGAGAAATTGCTTCCCAGTGAGGATGGCCACATCACAATCCTCTCTCCTCCATTCTTCTCTCAGGATTTGGGCATGCATGTAGATGTGCCAGCGTGTTTTAAGCCACCAAGTCCAGGACTTGAACAGTGGTTGACAACGTGGAAGTCCAGCAATGTAACCATTATGCCATCTGCTAGTCCCAAGAAAAAATTTTCTTAAAGCCCAATTTATGAATATTCATGAAATAGTCACTTTGTTTTAAGAGGGAATTGGGACTGGTTGGAATCTTCTCCCATACCACCCTGCCCTCTCGATCTCAAGGCTCTTTTAAAAACACTTAAATGTAGGCCAGCAGATGGTGTAGCAGTCATATCGCTGGATTCCCACATGGTTGACTGTGTTTTGAGTCTTGGAAATGGTGGCATAAAACTCACTCCAGGCATGTGTATGGGTGTGCATAAGATGCTAGGAAAAGAATGGAGGAGAAGGGATTGCAGTGGGCCCATCCCTCCTGGCAAGTGATTTGTCACTTGCCCTCTCATTGTCTCTGTCTCTCTCTGTCAAGTGTACATGCCCTAAGGCAAAAACCTCTTAAAAAAAAAAAAAAGGACACAAACTCTTAATCTACTTAGATTAAAATCCCACCCCATGGTAATCAGTGAGGAATTATAAGATTGAAGGAATAAACTATTCATTCTCCTTTAAAGGGGGCCTTCAAAAATTTAATGGGTATTACAGAAAACTATGTACAGATTTCAGTTTTTTTGCACCAAAATAAACTTGTTCTTTAATTTCATTTCTCTATGAATCTTTTTGAAGTCCTCACACATGTGTTTACTTTAACCTAAATTTCCCAGAGTGGTGTTGTTTAATCATAGACCACTTGGAGATTTTTTTAAAAAATACTAACAATTTAACCTTATAGGAGACTCATTATGTCTCTCCCTCCCTGACCTGATGTTCTTTGGGCAACTCCATTCTAAAGAGCCAATAGCTTGCTTTGTAGCATTGCTGAGGGAAGGCTGGAAAGAATGAATGACTTGTTCCCTGTGCAGCTGGTTAAGAAGAAATGCCAAATGTCCTACAGAGCTGGTAAGCAAACTCTTTAACTCTTTATGAGTGGCTTTGGAGGAAATACTCCACCTGCTTTTAATAACGTGACTTGCCTATCTCTGGGGATAATCTCTCTTCTGTACTCTCCAGTTTAGAAAATGAGCTTCATGTGCTAAAATTGTTGCAGGGATCCACAGAACTGTCATGAAGCCACTCTGAGGCTGTGCACTGCTGAGTGGATGTCCAGAAAGTACTCTATCTTCCCAGAGAAGCAGTTCATGAAATACACATAATTACACATGAAATCATTACACCAAGGATTTTGTAAAATACTTAATGGTAGTAATTATTTCCATCATTAGCTAACAACTCTTTTTAATATGCTGAATTCAGCAAAGGCTTTAGAAAGCTTTCAGTAGAACTATTTACTTTGGGGTATGTGATTTGAGAAGCTGTGTCTTCACACAATTAATCTATCTCTATTTCCAGAATTTTGATATTTCGACCTTTGCTTCAAATGAATCAGACTTGCTTAGTCCTACATTCCTCCTTTTTTCTCTATGTCCAGTGTAGTTTAGTCTCCATTTCTACATAGCCAAATATGTCATGCCTTTGAATTTCTGCCTTCTCTATAAACTCTTCTACTCTCAGCTAACTTATTCTCTCTTGATTTCTAAGACAGCATTAGTTGCAAAACTTAGACTGTGTTTAATTTAGCACCTTACAATGTTCTACATGTTTGCTGTTTGGTTGTTTTACATGTGTGAAGTTTGGCTTCCCTCATCCAAGTCTTCTCCTTTTACTCAAAAGCAAGTCATATGCTATATATATATGGTAAACATGAGGCAGATCTTCACCAAGTTCGTGGAAAATGCATACTTTGAAAATATAATTCATGAATTAAGAAAAAAATGTTTGCACCAAAATAAGCTAATACTTTAATTCCATTTCCCATGAACTTTTGACATATCCCCATATATAACATAAAATATATGCAAGATGATCATGTGTAGTGTATACATATATTATTATATGTACATATAGCATCTAATGTTCTATCAAGAACATAGTGAGTATCTGAGTATTTATTAGACTGAGTTAAATTTAAAACTCTATCAGTTATGACAATGAGGAAAAACATAGCTTATTTTAATAATTTATCATCTAGTTTTCATTCTAGTTTTCACTGTCCTTATAAAAATGTTAAGAGTTGACTATATATCATTGTCACCTAGTCAAAAAATTCATTTAAAATTTTTTTCACCAAAATATTTTTAATTTTCTAAAAAACTTAGTACACAAGCAATGAGTATTCTTGTTCCTTTCCTAAAAACAAATTCTCTTTTTCTTCTTGTTTTTGTCATAGGACATATGAACTCACCCAGAGAGAGACAGAGAGATAGAAAAAGTGAGAGGGAAAGTAAGAAATCACCCTCTAGGGGAGATGACCTCGCTGCAATCCCTTCTCCATTCTCTTCTTGGTATTTTGGGGATGCATGCACAAGGATCGAGCATGTTTTTCAAGCTGATGGGTCTGAGACTTGAGCTGCACGCAGATGACCATGTGAACACCACCTGTCTTAACCACCACACCACTGGCTGCCTCAGAATAAATTCTTTTAACATTAAAACTCTGAACTTAAGGTAAAGTGTTAGGTAAAAGATGTGAGTTAGAAATAATAGGTTGAAAAGTAAAGGTGGTAGAGAGAAAAACTAGGGAATCACAAAGCTTTTGAGTAGTATAAATAGGGATATATGTACAAAGCTGTAATAGAACATGTATATTATTAGCTATTATTTAACAGATATACCCCAGGCAGAAATATTCATAGGTCTGTATTCTTGCTTCTGTACTCGCATAGCATCTTCTTTAGCTTTGTAAAATAGTATTTACCATTTTTGTTTTGCTTTGTTTTACCAAAGGACATGTGCCCTCGCTGTAGAGAAAGAGAATAAGAAAATACCCTAACCCCACCACCACCATGGAGAAATGGTCACACCACAATCCCTTATCCTCCATTTTTTTCTTTCTTTTAGAATTTTGAGCACACATGCACATGCACTCTGCATGTTTTCCAAGCCACCAGGTCAGAGATTTTAACTATTGTAGTCGGTTATGTGGGATCCAGTCACCATAACCACCATGTTGCTGATCGGCCCATACCATGTCTTTTAATTACTTGGTTGTCTGTCTTTCTCCTAATAGACTATACTTTCCTTTAGAAATGGGACTGTGATAATTGTTTATATATTTTATCATTAATGCCTAGCACAATGTCTTTGACCTAGGAGATACACAAATAAATGTTGTACATGTATTTTATAAGTAATACATAAGCAAGTGATTGAATGATTAAAGAAAGAATAAGAACAAAAAGGTATGAGAAGAATATTTACAGGAAAATGGATCCCTCCTATGCTATCACCAGCCATGTGAAGACTTAAACTATAAAAATTCATCCAGTCAAAGAAAGGCATTAATATATTAAAATTTGACAAAGTCATTTCTAAATTTGGAACTTTGTTCCCAGATTCCATTGTTAATTCACAAGATTGTAATAGTCTCTTCTAAAAAAAAAAAGTGTCCTCATTTTCCCGATGAATAGTAGAGGTTTGACAAAATTAAAATCTCTTTAAAAAAAAATAGGTAGTGCTTTTGAGTACAGTGTCATTATTTTTTCATAGAAGAACAAGTCTACTGATTTTAGTTGTTCTTATCTAGAGTTATCCCACCTAAGTATAGACAGTATACCCTCAGGGGCATATCTGTCCCTCTCTGGTCAAATTAAAATAAATAAATAAGTAAATAAAATAAATAAAGTTCAATAAAATCTTAAAAAAAAAAAGAAAAAGAAAAAGAAAATGTGCCCCCAAACTCTCATACGTTCAGATTTTTTCTTTACCTTTACATAATGAACACCACTAAAAAAGTCATTGTATAGATTTTGCCTCTGGAAATTTCTCATCACTGAGATTCTAAAAAATGTTCCTAACATTACAAATCTTATGCACAATCAATATAGCATCACCAAAAATACCCACATAAAACAAGTTGCTCTCAGAAACAGGTAAAATGAATGTCACTGCTGTTCATGATAGCAACTCAAGATATGCCTCCTCCATAAGAAGATTTCTGAAAGTTCAAATCTGAAATTGATCCTTTAAGTTTTTAGACATATTTGGAATTTAGTATATATGAAGAGTAATTATTACCTGTAGATATAAGTGGACTTCAACAAAGTTCATGGAAATGAGATTAAAGTACAAGTTTATTTTAGCATAATTTTTTTTTGAAATTCATGCATAAGTTTTTTCATAATATACCTTTTCTATAAATTTTTTTAAAAGCTTGTACCATCTCCTCAACTAAATGACTTAAGGGTGGGAAGAATACATTTGACTTTTTTGCGTCCTGTATCTTCAATGTGTTGGTATTAAGGGTGCTCATAAAACTGGTGCATAGAAATGGCTCTGTTCACTTGTAGGTAAAACTGCCCAACTTCAGAGCCTAAGCTGGAACTTGTAAAGTATTGCTCTTAACAGAAGAGGGAGCTGCCTCTGGAAGTTCCCTTAGGTATTAGTAGTTCATGGCTTCTGCTGGGCCTTTGGGGAGATTTCTCCAAATTGTTAAACTCACCCACATCCCCATTTGCTCTCTGCAGTGTCTAATACTACAGTAGAAAACACCTTTCAGCTCCTATTAGTCTCTCTATTGGTCTCAAAGTAAAGTACTAGCATTACAAATAGACTAGACCTCTAATATACAGACATTTGACAGCAAGAGCCACATCGGAGGCAGTTATATAGAAAAGCCTAACAAGAAATGGGTTCCTTCAATATGATGTGGGGGTTGCTGAAAGTCTTCAGAGATGAAAAGATTTCTTTGTGAAGTTTATTGAAACAGCTAAGAGATCAAGAAGGAAATAATCTTAAACTACTTTAGCTACCATTTAGCGTTTTTGGCATTCTCACATGGAATAATTTCTTGATGTCAAGCCTGATAAGAATGTGCTTTAAAAAAACAAAAACAAAAACAAAACAAACAAAAAACACTCTATTTGTCTGATACAATGATCTGAATTGCAACAGCTGCCATGAAAAGTTTCTTGTATTTCACACCGAAGTACTCCAACTCATGGGGAGGACATCAGAATATTGTCAACAGGTTCTTCTATGATTTTGAAAGACATGAAAATACACACATCATCTCTTATTTCATGGAATTTGGCAACCCCACGTCACAAAGGTTGGGGAGCAATCTGGCTAAGTCTTAAAAGTAGGAATGAGAAACCTAATTCAAAGTGGAATGAAGGTGATAATCTTTCCTAGGAAGGAGAAAATTGCTGGATTAAACAAAGATAAATAAACCTGATTAGTTCATTAGGAAGATATAAAAAAATTTAAAGATAGTTTACTAGTAAATAAAAGAAAAAGTTATGTTAAAGTGGAGAAGTAATACTTTCTTGGAAAGAAGAATGTACTCTTACAAGTAGATTAAGAAAGTTTTTGTAAGATACCTGGTTTGTTCTCTTAATGTTAAAGTTTGACTCTAATTACGCTTACACTGAATAAAAATCATAATAATTTATTCTACTGTTTAATATATAGATTAATGCATGGCATTGGAGGAAGAATGTTTTAGATCTAACATCAAAGACAACACTAAATAAACTGTGTTGCCATTTTACATTTCCAGGAAATGTGTTTTATATTAGTGAGTATCGATTTCCTTCTTTCACTCCTTCTTGGGAAAGCCTAGAGTTCATAAATATGTATATATATATATATTTATATATACACACACACGTATATGTGTATATATATATACCTATATGTGTGTGTATATATATATATATATTTTAGGTTCACTAAATTTATTTGAGTTCTAATATATCTTAAGATAGGATCATGGGACTAGCAGGTCGTGTGGTGGTTAAGGCGCTGGACACTTCCACATGGCTGACCAGGGATCGAGTCCTGAATCTGGAAGCTTGCTTTCTCGCTTCCTCTCTCTCTCACTCTCAACGTCTGTCTCTCTCTGGTCAAATTAAAAAATAAATGAATGAATAAATAAAATAAAATAATTATTAAAAAAAAGAGATAGAATCAGAGTAGACTGGAACCTGGAAGCCATTTCAAATATTCCCAGGACTTCCCAGCATAAGCACATTAAGATCAGCATAAAAAGGGAATAGTTGTTTCTTTTTATTGGTAAATATATAGCCCAAAGAGCTTTCATAGCCTAAAATCCTTGTCAACCTACACAAGACATTTCTTCCTCTTGGCCAGTATTTCCCATTTTAAGAGAATTCTCGTAATACCTTGACAAGATTTGACTATGAAGTAATGAGCTATAGACTGCCCATGAGTACATTTTTACCACTGCAGGATCAGATAATCTGTTTAGTCTTATAGCTGGAAATAATGGCTCTTGTTTTAAAATCTAGTTTTCTATCTTTGCTGTTTTGTGAACAAAATATTCCATCTACCTACCATCAGTTGGATCATGCAATGTGAATGTCACATTTAAATACATTTATATCTGTCCTGAAGCAGAGATGGTAAATAAGGAATTAAAAACTATCTATTTCCTTTAGATGTCATCTTGCCTGTGAAGTTTCATATTGGCATTTAAATTTTCCTCATTTTGAGTGAGTATATAAATGCTTTATTTTACAAAAGAGCTACTTCCCCCAGGCAGGATGTCCTCATTATCTATCTCACATAGCAAAAAAGCCTTTCCACCTTCATTCAACTTTCCACACACCAACAAAATAACCTAGACTTTAAGATGAATTCTGCTACAAATTGCAAAGTGTACAAAAACAAAGGTTAAGAGTAGTTTTCTACCCCAAGTAGTCTCTCTCTTTTATAAAAACCTACATTCTCTAATTACGTGATGGGAAATTTTGATTCTAAAAATATAAACTTGGGTTACAGGTACTTTGGACCCTCAAATGTTTATGCATGCCTGCTGATTCTCAAATAAGTTAATCAAAAGACTATAAGAAATTAAAATAGTCTTGAAACTCCCCATATAAATTGTTTTTATTTTATGGAATACTAGTGAAATGAAATGTAAGTGGTTTTACAATCTTTAAAATTTTATGATTAAAATTATTGTTTCTCATTTTATCTTGTACTTCAGATTCTTCTGAAAACCATGGATACACTTGAATGTACACATATAAAATTCGTTATTCAATTCCTATCCTCTCACAATCAATTTTTGTAAATTAACCAAAACAATACCAATTCCATCAATAAGACACATATTATAAATCTTCATTTTTTGTGCTTTATTTTAGAACCAAATTTTAATGCTATTAAAATTTTTAAGCCCTTTTTAATAGCAATTATTTAATATATAACTGAGGTTTGATTTAAAATGATGTAATGCAGGTATATGTTAAAGAACAATTATTGTTAGGTTGGTTATCTCTAAAACTGCCGCTTGGCAAATGAAATGTTTAAAGTTTTAAAATCCTTATTACTATGAAAATATACTCAATAGTCTGTTTCTATTCATCTCTTTTACAGTGATACCTTTATTTTAACTCAAACGTTTACACAAAAATATAATTTTTTCTTTCGTGAAGCAGTGAAGTAAGATATAAATGTTTTTCTTCAATAAATGTTTATAATATATTCACTTTGAAGTAGTCCATACAGAAAACACATGGTGTTTTCTTGGATTACAGATCAAATGTAGTAAAATCAACTTGAAATGAGAGCGAACGAGAAAGAGAACATTGTCATAAACATACCTTGTCCCTGGGTTACTCCATAAAATTCAGCTGCTATCCTCGCCGCTTCCTTGCGGTTGCCTTTCACAATGTAGAAATGACTAAGGATGGCAAGGCTGATTTTTACAAAAAGCTTAAAACAGAAAAGTGAAAGTATTGTAAAGTAGACATTGGATAACTGTTGAGCAAATGGTCGGGTTTCTTCTAACACCGACATCGCTGCAGAAGACTCTGTAGCGGTCTCTAGTTAGATCCAA
This sequence comes from Tupaia belangeri chinensis, assembly GCF_000334495.1. Classification (NCBI taxonomy): domain Eukaryota; kingdom Metazoa; phylum Chordata; class Mammalia; order Scandentia; family Tupaiidae; genus Tupaia; species Tupaia belangeri. Next base: position 358,659 of record NW_006159871.1, on the reverse strand, counting down.
GTCTCAAATGTGCCTGGCTCTTGTCCGGGTTGCTCCTGAACAGCTGGTCCTGAGGAAAGAAAATATCAGCTGGTAATGATGCCCACAGCTCAAAATATTTATACTGTCCATAAAAGTTCTTTGCAAACTCCTATTGGTCTGAGAATATTCCATGGAAGCAATTGCATCACATGCCGTAAGACTCCTGACTTTCCATTCTTAATATAAAATGACACCCTGTCTCTCTGCTCCAGATTTCAAAATCCAGATATTGAAATATATAGATATTGAGATATATTTGTGTGTGCGTGTGTGTGTGTATGTATCTCCTTTTCTGTATATAATTATGAAGAACAATTGAAGCCTTTGTGGATAGGGCCCCTGTTGTTTACATAAATGATATTCATAATAAATTTAGGTCTATCAGTTCAAGGCTTTAAGATGGTACTAATTGTAAACCATGACCTAAATCAGCAGTCTATGACTATTCATCAAATTAGCCAATTAGATTGTTTGGAAAAAACTTATTTTTCTTACAAGTGGTTAGACTGGGGCTGGCAGATTATGTGGTGGTTGGGGCACTGGACTCCCACACGGCCAACCACAGTTTGAGTCCTGGACCAGGCAGCTGGTTTTCTCACTTTCCTTCTCTCTGGTCAAATAAAATAATAATAATAAATACAAATAAAATATTTTTAAAAAGTAGTTAGACTGAAACATCATAGATTAATAACTTCGCACTGTTCACCCAGTGAACACTTTTTATACAGCTCTTTTGTGTCTAACAGTTTACTAGATGTTACAGAAACAAAGTTGAACAGAAACAGTCCCTGCTACAAGGATCTCTCAAGAGACTGAGTACAACACAGGTATGAACAGGTATCAAAGATGCAGAAAGAAGAGCCTATTCCTCATAGGGAAAAGTTAGAAAGGCTTCCTAGAGGAGGTGGCATGTCCAGAGGAATGACGAAGTAAAAACAAATGTTTAATTGATAACTGTCCAAAACCAAACAAACCATGTGCTTATTTTAGGCCTATAATTTTTGTTAACCCCAATCTGATTTATTCGTGGAATAAATACATACAAGGGCTTCCTTAGGCATGCTATATTTTAAAAGAGAGAGCACATCATTTTTTAAAATGTAGAGGGACAATATTTTGGCACTAAGCCAAAAACAATATGCTGAGGGACCAGTAAATGGTGTAATGGTTACGTTGCTGGACTCCCATGTAGTTGACCATGGTTCAAGTCCCAGACTCTGCAACTTAAAACTCACACTGGGCACATGTGTGTTTGCCCAAAATCCCAAGGGGAAAATGAAAGAGAGGGGATTGTGGTATGGTTATCCCCCCCGGGAGGAGGGGGGGTGATTTCTTGCTTTTTGTCTCTCTGTCTTTCCAGTGAGCACATGTTCCCTATAGCAAAAATCTCTCTCAAATAATAATAATAATAATGATAATAACAATATGCCAAAATATGAAATATAAAAAAATAGAAGTGACATGGGACCAGATGGCTGTGCAGCAATAAAACATGATACAGCAGTAAAATGTGATGCTCTATGATGCAATCCCACATGGGAAGGTTCCCAGTTCAAGTCCAGAGACCTCCGTGATTACACCAGGCATATGCTTGCTATGATCTGGGGCTGGCTGAAAGCTGAGGATACATTGTGGAATTAAGATCCTCTTGGAGGTGTTTGTTTTCTCTCTCTCTCTGTTTCTTTTGCTCATGAAGTAAATAAATGAATAAACAACAAAAAATTAGAAGTGGCTCTTCTCAGAATGAAGACAGAAATCAATAATTCCACTACTGGTAATTGTTATGTGCCTATTTCCCTTGGTATATACTTTTAATGCCGTTTACTTATCTGATTGAACTGACTTACATGAAGCATTCCTTAGATAAGGGAGAAATCATTGTAAAACAAATGTGTCAAATAAGGTGAGCTGCTTCTTTCCCCCAGTAAATGTGTGGCTCCCAGAAAAGTACCAATTAGATCACAATATTGGAAAGCAATTATCAGTGATGTTGATGAAAATGGCCTTTGGTATTGTTTCCAGAGGCCGAAGATTGGCTGAGCAGCTATTCATCGGACTAGTAAGCCATTTCATATGTGCTTTGGGAATCTGTGAAAAATAACATTCAAGTATTGAAAGTAAATGAACTAAGTGTTCCTCTGTTTTAGGGGGGGAGACTTGATGAGTAAATCCTTGATGATCACCTTCCAGTGAGTCTTCCCTCTGGCATGGTGATGCCTGACTACACATCAGAGAGTTCTAGCCCTGGACAGCTGGACCATCACAATGCTCTGAGTCACTAAACTGACTTCCACTTTGGGGCTTTAGAATCAGAAATAAAACCTGCCTTAGTCACATCTAAGTGCCTGTCTAAGGTTTCACTCCTTTCTTTTACCAGTAAATGCTATTATAAATAATGATCTCTGTATCAGCTAATCAGGAGCCTGGATTTTTTTGGATTAAGAAACATTCTTATTTTACTAAGGCTGCTATCATTGATGCATTAAGTTTAAACCATTATAGTTTTATAACTAGAAAAATACTACTCAACAATAAGATTGTATGTTGTGATGTCAGATTTTATTTTCGTGTATTCCTTGATTCTCACTTTGGTTTTCTAATTAGTATACACTCCCTCAGCAAATTCTGTCATCGCTAAGTCTGTTAATTACTCAGGAAAAATTAAGGCCAGGTAAAATAACTCATAGTAAGTGAACTCATCAAATATAAATCAGAAGCTGTATTTTTCATATTATAGACCCTTCCAAATAACACCATGAATAATTCTGTTAATATTTAAAAGACGTAAAAAAGTATTATGCATCTTTGCTGGTATTAGCATTTCCTTTAAAAATAAAATATTAATTAGTAATTTAATTGATCTATTTAGAGAAATGTTTTTATAATTTACTATGTTGAGAGAATGTGACAGATAGGATTTGGCTGATTAGCCCACTATATCCCAACTGAACTCACATGGGACCAGCAGATGACATAATGGCTATGTCACTGGACTCATACGTAGTTGAATGGAGTTTGAGTCCCAGACCTGGCAGCTTAAAACTCATTCTGGGCGCATGTGTGTGCGTGCCCAAAATCCTGAGAGGAGAATGGAAGTGAAGGGATTGTGGTGTGGCCATCCCCCAGGAGGGTGATTTCTTGCTTTCTGTCTCTCTGACAAGTGCACTTGCCCTATGGCAAAAATCTCTCTTAAAAAAAAAGAAAACAAGCAAGAAATTGAACTCACATTGTCTTACTAGAATAGATGAAGAGAAGAAATCTTCTACTGAGGGGCTACTGAATGCCATATATATAGACATATTCATTTACTTAATTCCTTCTCAGGGGATAAATATTATTGTTATTTACATTTTAAAGATGAGAAGAGCTGGGCTCAGAAAAATTTACTGACCTGTAAAAGTTAATTATAAGCAATAGTTCCACTTGAACATAATTCTGACTATAATACATGCCCAAGTTTTTTTCTAGAATTTTCTATTTTTAAGCACTTAAAATCTGATTGAACAAATATGACTCTTGTATATAGAAATTGAGAGAGTTACACCTGTTCTCTCTTTCTCATACACATATAGACACACAGAAGCGTTCAATATAAGATTGTATTTAATCAAAAATCTTAATAGGGTGGCTTATATAAATGCTATGATAATTAATAAGATAGAATTTATGTGTGCTCAATGAAAGAAAACAAAGGAGAGCCCAGCAGATAGCATGATGGTTAAGGCACTGGGCTCCCACATGGCTGACCATGGTTTGCATCCCAGAACTGGTGGCTTATCACACCAGGTGTATGTGCATGTATACCCAGAATCCCAAGAGGAGAATGGAGGAGAAGGGATTATGGTGTGCCATCCTCCAGGGGTCCAGGGGGGTGATTTCTCACTTTCCTTCTCATTATCTCTCTCTGTCTCTCTCAGACAAGGGCATACTGCCCTCTGGCAAAAACAAACAAACAAAAAGAATGAGAGAAAAGGGAAAAATTTCATGATGAAGCTAATACTTTAGGATCAATCAAGGTTCAGTGTCATGAGTAGTTCTCAGTAAAACAACAGAGAGGAAGCAGAAAAGGCCAGTTAGCACATTAAAAACAGAGTGTTCAAATAGAGTCAAGTGGTTAAGAAGTAAAAAAGAAGACAAAGAAAAAAGTCTAACCAAGATTTCACTGATGACCCTCAATTTAGTATTTTAATAAGATAACAGATTGGGAATTAGGGCATCAGGATTATTGGGATAATCCTTAAAGCAACTTCCAAAGAAAAGAGTTTTCTTGGTTTTCTTCTCTTGTCACCTTTCTAGACACTGTATTTCTAATCACCGTCAAGGTATCAGAGAAGATACTGTGTGGCCGTCCCCTGAGACCCTCAACATTTCTCCTTTAATATACCAGGGTAATAAATGAGTTGACTTTTTTTGTTGTTTCTGAGTCTTAGTTTCATGTCATTCAGAAGTTGACTATGAAAATGACTTTAAGATGTAACTAGATTAGCTTTTTTTTTTTTTTTGAGAGGTTTTTGCTACAGGGTGCGTCCACTCACCAGAGAGACAGAGAAAGACAGAGAGACAGAAAGTGAGAAATCACCCCCGGGGGGGGGATGGCCATGCCACAATCCC
>NW_006159871.1:347128-353850 GCF_000334495.1 Tupaia belangeri chinensis | reverse complement strand
GGCAAACACGGATCGCAGGTAGCCCTGGAGCTGAGGAACAGCTTTGATTTTTGGCAAAATTTGCGAATCCACAACTTTCTTATCAATCTTGCGCTGCTCTGAAATCTCGTATTTCTCCTTCTCTGTGTCGAAGATCTCACCTTCCTGGTGTCTGGGCTTCTGCAGTTTCTTTTTCTTGAAGTAAGCATTGGTAAGGTGCTTTGGGATTTTTACTTTGCTAATATCAATTTTCGAGGAGGTGGCAATGACAAATTTCTGGTGTGTTCTATGCAGTGGAATTCGATTGAGGACCAGTGGTCCAGTTACAAGTTGCAAGCCACTGCTCAGCTGCTTCAGGAAAACCACTCTCTTGCCTCTGTGGCATCCAGTGAGGATGATCAGAATGGTCCCAGGAGTGATGCTGGCTCGCAGCTTTCTCAATGCTGATGAAGGGTTTTTTGTCGTGGCTCAACAACTTTGGAGGCACATCTTCAGTAGGATAATACCTAGGCATTTTGTGCAGCTTAACCACCCCCAGGTACCACCATTCTTGTCTCCACCAACCGGTTTTGTGACAGTCGCAAGAACCTTCTCCTTTTTCTTTTTGATCCTGGATTTAGTGGCCGAGTATTTCCTCTTGTACATGACCTTCCTGGAATACATGGCAGACAGAGAGTATCTGCCAATGCTCCGGACTAGGATGGGATTTTTGGCTGCAATGGGGCTTCCCCTTCTTGGGCTTTTTAGCCTTGGGGTCACCCTTTTTAACCTTGCCACTGGCATCAGCCTTCTTGGCTTCAGGTTTCTTCTCCTTAGTATCCTGCTTTGCAGCTTTATCGCCTGCCATCGTGTATAGTGGGGAAGAGAACTAAATGCCCTGCTTCCGGTCTATCCCTAGATTAACTTTTAAAATCTCATGAAAAAGATCATTTAAGACTAGCAGATGGAGTAATGGCTATGTCGCTGGACTCCCATGTAGTCGACCGCAATTCAAGTCCCAGACTGGCGACTTAAACTCACGCTGGGTGCATGTGCGTGCATGCCCAAGAACTCCAGAGGAGAATGGGAAGTGATTTCTCACTTTCTGTCTCATTGTCTCTCTCTGTCTTTATAGCGAGGGCACGTGCCCAAAAGCAAAAAACTCTCCCCCCCCCAAAAAAAGAGATAACTTGCTTGCCAAAGATTATATGGCTAAACTGTTGTGCCTTAGCTATCATGTTGATCCAAGGTTTTAGACACAAAATCCCAATGTGATATAATAAAAATTGCTAGGGCCAGCAGTTGGCATAATGGCTATGCCACTAGACTCCCATGTAGTCAACTGTGGTTTGAGTCCCTGACCCCATGGCTTAAACTCAATGCTGATTGGAGTCCTGGACCTGGTGGCTTAAACTCATGCTGGGCACATGTATGTGCATGCCCAAGATCCTGAGAGGAGAATGGAGAAGGGATTGTGGCATGGCCATCCCCCTTCGGGGGTGATTTCTTGCTTTCTGTCTCTCTGTCTCTGTCTTTCTGGCGAGTGCACATGCCCTTCAGCAAAAACCTCTCCAAAAAAAAAAAAAAAAAAGAAAAAAAGAAAAAATAAATAAATAAATAAATAAATAAATAAATAAATAAATAAAATAAAAAAAAAATAAAACCTCTCCAAAAAAGAAAAATAATTGCCTGTTTGCAGTGCTTTACTGGTTGATAAATCTTAGTATACATGAAAGGTAGTGATCTCAATAAGATGACTATTAGCTTTTATTAATTTTTAAGGTTTTTGCCATAAAGTATGTGCATTGGAATGACAGAGAGCTACAGTGCAAGGGAAAATGAGAAATTCCCCCCTCCATGGGGAATGGCCACACCACAATCCTTTTTCCTTCATTGTTCACCTGGGATTTTGGGCTCACATGTATTCACAACTGGTGTGGGTTTCAAGTCACTAGGTCTTGGATTCAAACTGTGGTCGACCATGTCCGAGTCCAGCTCCTTAGCTACCAGGCCACCTGCCAGCTGGACTTACTAGCTTTATTTTTGTAAAAGAGATGTGATTCCTTATTCTCTGATGGAAATTTGAAGGCTCTAATTGACTTTTTTATTTCTAATATTACAAAAAAAAACCAAAACTATATGAATGCATTTGAAACAGCAAGATTCCTAATGTTCTGTCTGATGTATGATGACAGGCATCTCCCCAGTCTTAGGATAGAATTGCTGAGAGAGACTTGCACCCAGTGAATGCAAACTGAGAATTCATCTATCTGTAAATCTGAAGGTCAATGGGGGCAGATAAAATGAAAGAGAAAAAAACAGATACGCACATATTGTTATTGGTAATATAATAACTCACTCTTGCATTGAAAATACCATTGAAATCATAGCCCATTTTGTTTTGTTTTGTAAAATCTCAATAAGGCAAATGGAACCCTCAGACTAAACCCTCCAGTGTTTAGACTACACTGGAGCTATAGATGTTTATAATACATGGGTAGTTGAAATAAAAATGGAAATATTTACACTTCAAGTTGAAGTAAAGGGAATTAATAACTGAACTGAGCTACTCTATGAGTAGCTTCTGCTTAATTTATCTTCACTTACGCTAAGGATGGGTTCATGGAGATCGACACTTCATAAAGGTGAACCAAAGCACATGTCTAACACCTGATGGAACCTTGGACATTATGACATAATGCTTCTGTCACAAACAATTAGCATATTCACATCAGAACTCTAAGTACTGATGCTTCATGTTCCTATTACATATCCTTAATTATTGGTGAAAGATAAACTCTCATAGAGATAAGAATAATAATTATTATTATTGCTTAGATTGCTAACTGGGGAATATTTGGGTGAGAGTTATTTTGTTTGGGTTGTACTATTTGTGAGTAAATCTTTGTATTTGGCCTGTAGTCATACTTTCAGTATAATAAAAAAAGATTAATTTCTGCTAGCATTATGATAATCCATTAAGAAATTTTTATCCACAAACTAGTCATTAATTTAGATTGCATTCAGCCCCTTTGGGGAAAATCACTGGCTTTCTCTAAAATGCGTAATAACTTTTATCCTGAAAATCGAGTCACATCAACTACCACACAGTTGGGCTAGCCAGTAGTATTGTGGTTAAGGCAGCTGGATTTTATGTGGCCTACTGTGCAGTTTGAGTTCCAGATTCGGAGGCTTGGAGAACATACTGGCGCGTGTGCATATAAGTCCAAAATCCCAAAAGGAGGGAGTAAAGAAGGAAAAGGGGTTGTAGTATGGCCATCCCTCGTAAAGGGTGCTGTCTTAATTTCCTTCTCTCTCTCTCTCCATCCTTCCCCTTTCCCCTCCCACAGTCAGCCCACCTGCCCTCTGGCAAATTGAAAAAAATCACATATTGTGATCTTCCCTAACTAGAGGTTACCTTAAGTTAAACAGGCTTGGGTTGTAAATGTGTAGTCCTAGGGGATTTGACTGAAAGTTAGCAGCATAGTTGAGGGTTTAAAAAAAAAAAGAGATTCCCTATTTTGATGAGTTATGTTCACTCATTAAATATTATGTGTAATAGACATTTTCTGTATTACAATGAGTTGTTGGTATTTTTTGTTTGTTTGTTTTTGTGTTTCTTTTTGTTTAGAAATCTAGCATTTCCTTAAAGGATTATATCCCACCCAACCTCAGTTCATATTCTTGATCGCAAGAGGATACTTGAACACATTAGGCCAATGGAAGATATTTTGGGGACTTTTGCTGGAGTTTTGGGAAAGATGCTCTTACTCTTAAGAGATGAATAGAATAGCAAGATCTTAATGAGGTTAGGATGTGTTTTTGACAATAAAGATAGCTTGCCTAAAAACTAAGCCCATACAAATGGAAGGCCAAATCATGTCACATCATTTGAACACCTGGATCTAATCACACCCGAAGCAGATGAGTCTGTCAACAATTTGGGTTTGACAGTAATAAAAAGTCATATCTTTTTTGTTGCTGTTAAACCATTTTGAAATGGGGGTGTCTCTCACTTAAACAGAAAAAGTATTGATATAGTTATATTTTCTGGAGTCCTTATAAAAAATTATAAAGTAAGTGTCATAATCTTTTCTGTTCAACGGCTGAAAAAACAGACATTTATAGAAGGTAAGTAATTTGAACAAGATTACACAACTTGAAATAGAAATACTGGAATTCCAGCTCAAGTTTTTCTCACTGCAATTCATCTCAAGTATTTGGTTAAAATACTCATATATTAGGACCAGCAGATGGCGAAATGGTTCCATTGCTAGATTCCTATGGGGCTGACCATGATTTTTTTTTTTTTTTTTTTTTGGAGAGGTTTTTGCTATAGGGCACATGTGCTTGCCAGAAAGACAAAGAGAGACAGAAAGAGAAATCACACCTAGGGAGGATGGTCACACTGCAATCCCTTCTCCTCCATTCTCCTCTCAGGATCTTGGACACACACCCTGCATGATTTTAAGCCACCGGGTCTGGGACTTGAACCGTGGTCGACTACATGGAAGTTCAGCAACGTAGCCATTATTCCAACTGCTGGTCCTGACCACAGTTTGAGTCCTGGACCCAGTGGCTTGAAATTCACACTGGGGACGTGTGCATGCATGCCCCAAATCCTGAGAGGAGAATGGAAAAGGGGTGACTGTGGCATGGCCAACCCCCCTGGAGGGGGTGGTTTCTCCCTGTCTCTTTGTCTTTCTCTGTCTCTCTGATGAGCACACATGCCTATAGCAAAAAACTCTCTTTCAAAAATCAAAAACACTAATTTTCCAGTTTACCCACTGAACTCCCAATCTATCATGCCCTGTGATTTACAGCATACATTTGTACCAAGTGTGCGTTATAAATAGTCTTTAGCTAAATCCTCATGTATTTCACTAGACTGGAGCCAATAGGCCCCACCCAAATCTTTTGTAATTAAATATTTGTTCCAATGATCTCATTTTAACTAGACAGATATTTAAAAACTACTTAAAGAGAAACCTTGCACGATGACATCATTTTGAAGATCCAAAGTACAGGTCACATTAGAAGTGCAATGATGTCATGGGGATCCTTCAAGTCTTTCCAGTATGGCATACTTACACACTTTCAGAAATGAATAATTAGCATTTCTTTGAAGAGGTAAAATATATAATTTTTCCTGAGATGTGGCAAATTGGATGATAGAACTGGGGTCTGTAAATGATCCTGTTTAAGGATCCTAAGATTATAGTTTCTTTGACAACATTGTCAGTGCCTTGTGTTTTCCTTTCAAATGCTACTTTTAATTACAATGCTAAGTTTTAGGGATAAAGGTTTGTATTTTAAACATATTCTTATTGTGTACATTATACATTTACTAGATCATAACTCTAGTACTCTTCATGTAGCAAGAGTTCCTTAATCCCTATTGTGTTCCTTTACATAAATACCTAAGATTTGAAGATTTATAAAGAATAGAGATTTATTTGACTCATGATTCTGGTGGCTGAAAAGTTCAGAGGTGTGAAGCTGGCATTCCACAACATAGTCAACAGAAGCAGAGTAGAAGGAGCATGCAGAGATAGCTTGGTCTGTATCACCCATATGGTCCTGTCTTCCTCATTTCCTATTCCTTATAAACCTACCAAGATTCAATCATTGGGGCCCTGTCCTCACTACCTAATCATTAATCTTTTTTCAAAGGGCCCACCTTTCCATCCAATAATCAGATTTAGTTTTCACCATCTCAACACATGAATTTTTGAGAAACATAGTAAAACAATAACAAAGACCAATATCTTTTTCTGGTGATTTAAACAGCCAACTTTGCACTCTTTTATACCTTCATGTCCCACCACCCTTCAGTTCTGGGGGAAATGAGCAAGGGTAGTCTTAGAGGACTACCACATGTCTATGGAGGCCATGGTAGTCACTTTCCAGTGGCCTCATTCACCCACTGGCTATTCTCTGCACACCCTGGTGCCTCTGGCCTTGAGGAAGCAAGAGAAGTACTATTTAACTTGCAGTATTTGTAATATGGTCTCTAACTCGTCGTACCTGCAGGTAGTATATAAACCTGGAAATTGGAGATGTGCCAGTTGCCTGGAGTGCCTGTATCTGGCTGATTCACCTTTCTGTCTTACTAACTGCACCCAGGTGAAGAAGAGGTAGAGTTTATTCTTCCACCTGTTTGTAGGAAAGAAAAAATGAGCCAACTCCATCTTTTCTTATTAGAATAATAAAGCAAAATGATATGTGAAAAGGATAGTAAGGTGCTGATCTTCCTCTAATACTAAATATCTCACCCAATGTAATGAAAAAAAATAATTTTAAGTTCAGCTTTCACCATAATTTTGTAATCTTGGAAAAATTGGTAACCTTTCTGTGCCTCAATTTCCTTGTCTGTATTGAGTCCCATAATAAAAATATATGCTTCATGTAGTGTGAGGATTAAATGCAGTAATTCATATAAAGCCCTTCATTGCCACACAGTAAAAACTCAGCAAATATTAGCTACACTGTAATGATTCTACTTTGTTACTTACGTAAATTAGATCCACTGCATGCCACACAGTGAAATTTTGCTTTGTACTTATCTAACAAATGTTCAACTTCCAGCAGTAGTAGCATACTGCCTATTGCAGTCACGTCCTTACAGAAAGGAAATCTGTCAGACTTCCTCTGGTCTCCAAAAAAATATGTCTATTTCTACAACCAGAATTCATAACCAATGTGCTATATCTGTGTGTGTGTGTGTGTGTGTGTGTGTGTGTGTGTATGGTGTGTGTGTGTAT
>NW_006159871.1:343182-347061 GCF_000334495.1 Tupaia belangeri chinensis | reverse complement strand
CAATATATCATATATATTGAGGACAGAAGTCTGACTGCTTTTTTCCTATTTTTAAACCCCTTCCAGAGGGTCTAGGGTGAGGGTGAGTCACACCCACAGACATTAATAGACAACTTTGTCCATTTGATAACAAAAATCTTCCTGGTAGAGTATCCCTGTAGTGGGTGAGTTACACACACATTCATTAACAGACCATTTTGACTCATTGATAACAGCACTCCTCCAGCAGCTGTCCTTGGGACAATATCTTGTGACTTTATACAAGCCCCCTTATCTCTGTTACAGTACACTCTTTACTAATTCCTTCCCAAAACCTGTAATCCCCTCTTCCACGTTCCCTCCTTTTCTGGACCAGGCCAATGGAAAGCTCTTCACTAAATTCTCTCACTCTCAAAATCAAAAGGAATCCCTGTGTCTGATCACCCTGGGAGAGAAGCATATTATGCCTCTTCTCCAGACTTAGGTCACACAAATTCATGCCTAGAAATAAACCGTATTAATTATTATATTTGCAGAGTTAGTTATTTTCCATTGAGATATATGTATATACATATATATGTAAAATACTTTTTTTGCTTCACATTATGAAGTATAGTTGTAACTTCCTAAGAAATTTGTTCATCAAAAATATTCTGAAACTTGTTTTTTTAGTTTTTTTTTTTCATAGAGTATGTGTACTTGCAGAGAGAGACAGTGAGAGGGAAAGTGAGAAATAACCCCCTGGGGGCTTGCAACCCCTTCTCCTCTGTTCTCTTCTCAGGATTTTGGGTATGCACGCACACGTGCCTGGTGTGATTTTCAGGCTGCTAGGTCTGGGGCTTGAATCACAGTTGGCCATGTGTAAGTCCAGTGCCTTAACATCCACACCAACTGCTGGCCCTGGATATTTATTTTCCTAGGTCTTTTGGTCCTATGACAAAGGTACTCAACACTTTGGGATCTACTGGGAAGGTAGAAGATAGTGATACTTTGGGTTTTAGAAATAAAGCTGATCCTGGGACCAGCAGTTGGCGTAATGCCTATGTGAATGGACTCCCATGTAGTTGACCACAGTTCAATGGGATGGATCTGGTGGCTTAAAATCATACCGGGAGCATGTGAGAGCATGCCCAAGATCCCAAGAGCAGAATAGAGAAGGGATTGTGGCATGGCCATCCCCCCTAGGGGATGATTTCTCACATTCTGTCTCTCTGTCTTTCTGGTGAGTACACACGCCCTGCAGCAAACAACTCTCAAAAAAAAAAAAAAGAAAGAAAGAAAGAAAGAAAGAAAGAAAGAAAGAAAGAAAGAAAGAAAGCTGATCCCATCCATACTGGCATCCAAAGGCTTTTCTGGTTTAAGAATTTAAATTACTATCACATACCTGAAGATAAGATAATGGCACTGATAATAGATATTGTAACAGCAAAATGCATCTGTTATATATTACTGTGACTCTAATTCAGCCTATGAATTAACTGAAGTTGTGCCTGCATGGGAATGAAGACAATGGAAACTGTATGGCCACCTTAAAGCCTGGGCATTTCTTCCGATGATAATCTCTTATAGCATCAGACATCATGTATGTCTCAGAATAATCAGACTAAGTCAGCAGAAAGTGATAAGATGAGGTCTCCAGAACATCCAGTTCAGGAAGCCAGCAGGTGGCGTGGTGGTTAAGGTGTTAGACTCTCACATGGCTGACCATGGTTCAAGTTGTACTTTCTTCTCTCTCTCTTCTGTTTTCTCTAATGAGCACACGTGTCCTATAGCAAACTTTAAATAATAAAAATAATAAAATAAAATACATAAATAGTTTTTAAAATCCAATTTAAAAGTCCCAGTTGCCTAGTTATGAACTGTATAAACTTGGGCAAGTTCCTTAATCCTTCTGAGTCTCTGTTCTCACCTATATAAACAGGCTAATAGTTATATTACAAACTTGTGAGGGTGTTTGATAATCTGTGTTATATTGTGTTTAATTTCCTTTGAAAAGGTAATCTCTCATTTTATGAATCTGTGATTTTTATCACCCTTGCTAAAATAATAAATGAGCTTGCTGGCAGTAATAACGCAAACTCCAACTTCCTGCTGTTGAATAACTGCACCTACTGCTCTGCTTTTGAAGTCAGGAAATGGTTCATTCATTCACAAGTTTCTTAAGCACTTCCTGGGTGCCAAGCACTGCTAGGCAGGAGAGATACAACAGAGTGTAGGCAGATAAAGTCTGTGCTCTCATGTCCTTAACCTTGACATCATCTAACTCGGTCTCAACTTGGGACAAAGTAAAATGTCCAGTTTTTATTTTTTAATTTTTATTTATTTATTTATTTATTTATTTATTTATTTATTTATTTTGGAGAGGTTTTTATTTTTTAATTAATTAATTTGTTTGTTTGTTTGTTTGTTTATTTATTTATTTATTTTGGAGAGGTTTTTGCTATAGGGAGCATGTGCTCACCAGAAAGACAGAGAGAGACAGAAAGTGAGAAATCACCCCCCAGGAAGGATGGCCATGCTACAATCCTTTCTTCTCCATTCTCCTCACAGGATCTTGGTCACGCACACATACGTGCCTGGCATGAGTTTAAGCCACCGGGTCTGGGGTTGAACTGTGGTTGATTACACTGGAGTCCAGAGACATAGCCATTATGCCAACTGCTGGCCCCCCAGTTTTTAAACAATAAATCTTCTCTCAATTTTGCAGTCTGTTTTGCTCTTTTATTCAATGCCCAAAATGTCAAATCAATTGAAAGTTGAAAGAAACCTTCATTTGACTGCCAACTTCAGCATTAGCTTAGCATTTATAGTCTTTTCTTGTCCTTCTCACTTGGTGCAGAAACAATTCACAGGCCTCACTTTTTCCTTCTGCTTACATTCTGGCTTTATTTTTTTCATAGTAGCTGCCTCCTAGCTTAACCTGCTCAAACTTTCTATGTAGTGTCCTTTGGGGAGCTCCCCCACCTGGCCTTAGTCTGTAATGTCACCAAAGGCAGTAGTGGGCCTGGTAAATAATTAGCAAAGACAAAGAAAGACAAATATGAAATCCATGAAACTAACATCAGGTTATTTTGTAAATGACAAGAGAAGGCAAACTATAAGAACACTGAGGACACTGGCAAGATGAAGGCATATGTGTATTCGCTATGTGGGATATGGCAATTCACCGGAGAAAATGAAAGAGCACTCTCTGAATAAGACAGAGCATTTTAGTGAGGCATTGAAGTTAATAGGTATTTAAGTTATATCTCTTCTCCATCCTTGACTATGGTAAATGTCTTCTGTTTAACAGTCTTGCTTCTCAAACAAGCACATTTTATGTCCACTCAATTTTTGTACAATACCTTATTATAAAGAACATCTGTGTGGGACTATTTTTTAATGGAACTAGTTATTCATCCTAATGTTACAGGAAGCTCTGTGGAGCATATTCCTTGCTCAGATATGAATACATTCAGAGAAGCAGCATTGTCTCTCAAACCAGAATATTTGGGTTTGAATCCTGGTTCTCCTACTTCTAATTCTGTGATCTCAGAAAGTAAATGAATTTTTTTGTGCTTCCGTTTCTTCATTTGTAGTATATGTATTCTGGGCCAGCCTATGGTCTAGTGGTTAAGGGAACAGATCATACATGGCTGACCATGTGGTTCAAGTAGTAGCTCCAGTGGCAAGGAAAAATTAGGGCATATGTGCATTTGGACCACAAATCATAAGGGAATGGAGAAGGGATTGTGGCATGACCATTATCCACTTAGGAGTGCTTTCTCCTTTTCCATTTCTCTCTGTCTCTCAGGTGAATGTACATGCCCTCTTGCAAATAAAAATAGTGAATCCCAATAATAATTATCTTGATGGGTCATCAGGATCACTAAATTAGTCAGTGTTTAAAAGTATTTGAAA
>NW_006159871.1:335646-343151 GCF_000334495.1 Tupaia belangeri chinensis | reverse complement strand
GTGTCCAGTGCTTATTAAGTGCTTTACCAGAATTTGTTAAATAAATAAATTTTAAAATAACAGAACTTTTGACAACTTAAACCAGCTAATGAAGACTCAGTTGGAGGATAGACTTTAATGTGTGGCTTTGTGTAAAAAAGTTCAATAACATAGATGTACCTTAATTGAAAATATGAATACCCTCTTGTTTCCCATGAGAAATTAAAATGTAATGGATAAAGCCTAAGACTGTACATAAGAATATATTCATATGAACCCAAAAGTAGAAACTACTCAAATTGTCCATCAAAAGAAAATGGATAAACAAGCTAAGGTATGTTTGTAGGATATAGTATAGTACAGTTGAACCATAAAGGACTGAGCTATAATATGTACAAAATATGAATGAATCTCAAAAACATATGTTGAGTACATGATACATGATTTCTTTATATGAAGTTTAAGGTCAACAATATAAATACATGGTGATAGATATTAAAAGACTGGGTCCAGCCCACAGCATGGTGGTTAAGGTGGCTGAATCTGACACGACCGACCTCATAACCTGAGTCTTGGACCCAGAAGCTTGAGAAACATGCTGGGCATGTGTACATGCATGTGTCCAAAATCCCCAAATGAGGGGGAAATCGAGATGAGATTGTGACGTGACCATTTCTGATGTTTTCTTACTTTCCCTCTCTTTCTCTCCTGAGTGAGTGCACACACCTTCTGGTAAATCAAAACTAACTAACCAAATAAATAAATAAATAAATAAAGGAATTAAAAGACTGATTTCTGGGGATGGAATAGAGCAGAAGAGTCATCTGAAAAGGGAGATGAGGTAACTTTCCAGAAACATGGGCATATTATCCATCTTTATTTGAATGTCCATAACATGAGAATATACATATGGGAGAAAAAAAAATTTTGTCAGTTGCCCATTTAAGATCTGTGCATTTTACATAAATTGTACTACAATAAAATAAAAGTGACTGAAAACAAATACATTATGGTTTCTGGTAATAGCAAGTTAACTCAAAATAAACCTCCCGTTGGAAAAAATAATAATTTCTGGGTGAAATATTAAAACACTTTTCCTAATAGCGTCAATGAGCTATGAAGAAAGTGAGAAATCACTGGGCCAAAAATCCAAGAAAAGAGAAAAAGGCAAGAAGAAGAGCATGGAATTGGGGACCACTTTTCCCTAGGAACATTTGCTTATAGGAAAGAGATGGCAGAGAAATTAAACAATTTTTTCTAATAGTCTCTCAAGCAAAGGAAAATAAAATTTTAAGTCAAGGTCTACCAAGATTGGGAGCCAGGGTAAAATAAAGTGCTACCCTATTAGACTTGGTATCCAAAAGAACTGAAATCTAGGAGTAAGGTAATTTCATTACCAAAAATGTATTAACCAAAAATAAATCAGCTTTCTCCCCTTTTCCTTCTTCTTCTTTTTTAAATTTGCCAGAAGGTGACATGTGCACTTCCCCATTTCTACCTCCATTCCGGATTTTGGACATGAATCCACATATGCCCAGCATGTTTTTCAAGCTGCAGGGTCTGGGACTTGAATTGTCCAGTTAGCTATGTGAGATCCAGCTTCCTTAACCACCACACCACAGCTGTCCCACCAGTCTCTTTTTAATGACTGCAGTCTAGAATATGTCAAACCTTAAATTAGATTAAAGGTGATCTGAGATTGCTAATACCCACAGGTATCTGAAAGAAACAAACAATACTTTCTGGAGGAAGATAACATTCTAGTATTTAAATGTCTGGCACTCATTCAAAAATAAAACACACAAGAAGATAAATCTATGTGAACAAAAAACAGAAAAAATGAGAAATAATAGAAACAGATACATAGTATTTCAGATTGTAGGATTTCCTGAAAAAGAATATATATCAAGTAGTTTACAAAGCTTGTAGAGATAGAAGCCAAATGTTAACATTTTGGCAGGAAACTGGAATCTTTAGAAAGGATGTCATAGATATAATAGTAAAAGGTGGGAGGAGAAAGAGGAATGGTAATCACATTGTGGTTAGAGCCATTTGGATGAAAGGTGCCTGCCATAGTTTGAAAAAGCTGCCCCAGGCCATTTTTCTTCATGAGAAAAGCTCTGGCTACAGATCTGAGGGGCAAAATTCATGACCATCTTTCCCTTTCTATAGGTTTCAGGGTCTGAAGTGTTTCTTCCCCATGTTCTCAGTTGTGGTGCTCCTCTTCACTGCCATGAAATGGTCATATCCCATTCCAGTAGCTAACACTTTACCTTTCTCAATTATTCTCTATTCTACTTAGAGCTTTTTTTCAAAAGGGTCAGATACAATACGTACAAAATGGCTTCCATATATCTTAAGATCTATTTTATCTCCAAGTTTGGCCATTGAGCCATTACAGTGGGACTTGGCAAGCAGGGTCCACAAGCATTCATTATCCTCAAGAAGAAGGCAATGCCAATCCCATCCACCCCACAAAATGAACACAGGTGGCTTAAGTTTGAATCCCCAAAAGCCTATTTCGTTGGGCTGCCACCAGGAGGATATACTTACCAGGCTGGCATGGATGACTATTAGGGAGAAAGAAAGGTTCAGCATGCCCAGGCAGAAGGCCTAGTTTGCTGGGACCTGCTCGGCATAAACACATTTTTCTGAGTGGGGAAGGCTGTGGATTAGAAATAGACACAATGCAAACACACAAAGACACACAAGTATAGAAAAGTGAGGATCGAGTGAGCCCAGCTTCTCTGTTGGAGAAGTTGTGACCAGGAACCAGCCTCAGGATTATTCTTTTAAAGGGGAGAAAATGGTGGAAGAGAAAAGGGATGGGAAGAGAATGGAGTAGAAGGAAATGACATGCAAAGCCAGTTGTTTGGGGATGTTAATTGTCTGGAAATGTGAAAATGACTGGTGTCATTTAATTTCTCTGGTCTCTTTCGGGGACAATCTGATAAACACATGTGGTTTCCTTTAGACCAATACTGGCAGTATAGGGTATTGAATATCAACAACAGGAAGGCAACCATTGACAGCACAGCATGTAGGTAGCGTTTCTGTCATGCTTCTCAATAGCCCTGCTAGAGTAGCTTATGAAAGTGCATTTCTGCATGTGTCTAAAGTCACATGTTTTCTCAGATTGCCACACTCCACACCAGTTTCCAAAACATATCTGTTTAACTCCCCACCTCTTTCATTCTGATCATTACCCAAGAAGTAGATGAAAGGTGTGCTCCTCTTTGGGAGGATAGCTATGTATAGTGACCAACTATGTATCAGGAGGAGGAAAGGTATGTAAAGTCAAAAGACTTTCTCTTAGTTTATTTTTGAGGAAGCTGTTCCAAATCTCAACAATATCAAATGCCTATGGATAGTCCATTGAATACCTTGACTGCTGTATTTGAATGTAATTGTGTTGCCAAACAGAAATACCTGAGACTGAGTGATTTATAAATAATAGAGGTTTGACTCATGATTGCGTCTGAAAAGTCCAAGAGCGTGGGCCTAGGACCCGACTGGACTCTGGTGTTTATGTAAACATGGCTGAGAGGAGCAGGCAGGCCAGCAGCCACATGCAGGGAGAGGAAGAGGAAACAAGTTTCCACTGCCTATGTTCCTTTCCAATGCGCCCCATGGATTAGATGGATTATCTTCCCATCTGGCTATGCTTCTTAGAGGTCTTACTATCTCCCAACTCCATTACACTGGGGATCAAGCATTCAGCATACGAACCTTTAGGAGCAAACTATTATCCAAACCATAGCAACTACCTATCTACCACTGAGCAGCTTTTTTGATTAAAAAAAGAAAGAAAAAAAGAAAGAAAGAAAAAACCCATAACATCATTTGAGAATGAAAACAGAAATGAAACACATAGCACAGATTACTTTCAAGGGTCATGATGATCAACTGATTAAATTTTGCTATAGTTTGAATGTCTGCCAGTTCCAAAATTCATGTTGAAATGTAATGTAATGATATTGGGAGGCGAGGCCTTAAAAGGTCATTAAATCTATGGGAGTAGGTGTAATGCCTTCATAAAGGGGCTTTTAGGAGTGTACTCTTCCTCTTGACTCTCCCACTCTTTGTCATGTGAAGGACAGTATTCTTCCCCTCTAGAGGATAAAGTATTCAAGGTGCCATCTTGGAAGCAGAAACTATACCCTTACCAGATACCAAACCTGTCAGCTCCTTGATCTTGGACTTTCCAAACTCCAGAGATACGAATAATAAATTTACAATCATTATAAATTACTTAGTCTATTAGCCAGTAGCAAAAATGAACTAAAACAATACAAAAAACCAGTATCATAAACAAAAATGTTAATAGTGGTGAGGCACCATTGACAGTCCCAGGAGAGGGTTAAGGATCTCGTGTGGTCAGTCTGCCAGAAGTTGGCAGGGAAATGCTCCATGAAATGCAGCTTTGCTTTGTGGGAGACAATTAGTTGACTTCTGACAGGAATTGAGTATCTGAGGCAGAGATAGTATCTGCATAAAAAGCACAGAATTTTTTATTTATTTATTTATTTTTGCGCTAGAGAGTGTGTACACTTGCTAAGACAGTAGGATGGAGGAGGAAGTGAAGAACGTGAGAAAGCATCTTCATGAGGCATATTATCACATTGCAATAATTCCTCCTCCTTTTGTCCCTCGTTTTGGGACTCCTGGCATGTGCACATATACAAACACACACCCAGAAGGTTTTTCAAGCTGCTAGGTCTGGGACTCAAACCATGTACTCAGTCATGTGGGATACAGCTGCCTTAAGCACCAGGCCACAGCTGACTTTTGCTTGCCCCCAGTCTATGATGGTTAATATATGGCCATGGTCAGTGTGATGATAAATCTAGGCAGTAATGCTTGCAAACTGGGTGGTGCAAACTTAGTCAACACCTTGAGTTTATCCCTCATCTCACTGGTCTCATCAGAATGGACTCTTATCATGGGCTTCTATGTGGTTCAGATGGTTCATTTAGTTGTGATTTGTCTCCATAGTTAATGACCACAAAGAAGGGCATCTTTCATTTGCCACTCTACAGTTTTCCAAGTGACACACCAAATAGGCCACTGGCAATAGCCTAAGAATCAATAAAAACATAACGAGGTCAGCAAGCAAAGTATGAGTTAGACATGAGAATGAAATTGAATTCTAAGTATTTAGTGGAGCAATCATGTCCATTTTCTGTTCTGCATTGTTGGCACCAAGACTAAACAGCTGAAGCAGCCCAATGGACACCATCTGGTTTCAGCTTAGCCAAACTACCAGCAAACTAGGCCCAGGCTCTTAGTTGATTATGAAAACAAACCACACAAGTACAACTTTCAAAAATATCAAGTTGAGGAAATAATAAAAAAATAATACCCATACCAAAAAAAAAAAAAATACAGTTTCATTTAAATGATGTTTCTAGAAAGGTAAAAGTGAACCATTGTGTTTAGAAACCCATACCTAGGTGGTCAAAACATAATAGTGTTTACTAGGTTAGTAGTTATCTTTAGGAGATGGGGTGTGACAAGGAGAGGCAATGTTCTATTTCTTGAACTGGGTAATCACTTTATAATAATCTGTTAACATATACATTTGTTTTGTGCATGTTTCAATATGCTGTTGAATTTCAGAACTTTTTAAAAGGAAGTAAACATTTTAGTATGTTAACATGTAAAGGAATTGAAGTCCAAAATCAAATTCACTTGCTCATGTGGGTTATCAAAATTGAAAAAAATCTTAAGTTAACGTAAAACACAAACACGACTTTTCTCGTTTCTTATTCTGCTCAGCCTTAACAGGTAGATTTCAAGAACTGATAGAGTTTGAATTCCTGCAATTGCTTTAGCCTAGGTTTTCATTTGAATGGCTATAATTTCTTTAAGGCATCTGAAGTCGTATTAGCTTGGTGCCGGGTGTTTGGTGTTCCTCACTTATCAAAAGTTTGAAGAAATAGCACGACATGTATGACCTTTAATTTTCTGTCTCTATAACCAACAAATACAGAAAACATTTTACTCTGCTACTGCTGGCAATTATCCTGGGAAAAATACAACCTAGAACTGGTATTGATAAAGCCATGGCAGAAACTCAATAGTATCTGAGTTTAGAAGGGTGGATACAAAAATAACTGGGCTTTCTCTGCACCAAATCATCAAAAGATGCAATTGTTAGAGCATCCACAACTGCCAACCTAAATAAGAAATTTCTCGGCAAGAACTTAATTTTGATGTTATTTACTATATCTCGAAAGAAAAGCCCACCACCCATAAGTACAATCTCCTCTCTCTGAGAGTGACATTTGTGACAGAAGTCTTTGTGCAAAGATTTAAAGGCAATGATGGCAGTTTCAGTCACCAGGTCTTGTTTGAGTAACGTTTCTCTCCATCCTTCAAAAGATTGGAAATGCCATTCCTTCTGAGTCTTTTCTTTCTGATAAAGTTTTCTGTGTGAGCTCGATGAGGTAGTGTGTGTGTGTGTGTGTGTGTGTGTGTGTGTGTGTGTGTGTGTTCCTTCAAAAAGTTCATGGAAAATGCTTAATGTGAAAACACTCTGAATGGATTTCAAAATTTTTTGCACCAAAATAAACTCATACTTTACTTTCATTTTTTTCACCAACTTTTTGAAGTGTTCTCACAGCACTTCCAGAATATCTTCTATGCAATCATTTTTTCATCTTGTCCCTCAGGGGCTGCTGCTACTGTCTTTTCTTGTAGAACTTCTTAGGATTAAGAAACCTGTATGGTGGAGTCAGTGTTCACCAAGCTCCCCACATTTGTCCCAACTGGGAAATCACCCTCAATAAGTTTCTGAACTGCATCTATTTTGAGAATTCCTAAAACCTAAACAGGCCTAGAGAGACCTATGTAAATTTCTCCAGATTCTGTCTTTTCATCATTTTGAATCCCATAATCTTAAAAAAGGAACTCACAATGTCCCTTCAATGTGGATGGGGCAAATTTGACCAGCCATTTGGTTCTCGTCTTCATGCCCACTAAATCACTTTGAAATTTATTTATTGATTCTTCAAGTATTTTTATATTTAACACCACAGGTAAGTCACATGATTTTTTTTTTTTTTGGAGAGATTTTCACTGTAGGGCGCGTGCGCTCGCCAGACAGACAGAAAGAGACTTAGAGACAGAAAGCGAGAAATCACCCCCCAGGGGGGATGGTCACGCTGCAATCCCTTCTCCTCCATTCTCCTCTCGGGATCTTGGGCATGCACGCACACGCGCCTGGCGTGAGTTTTAAGCCACCAGGTCCGGGACACGAACCGCGGTCGACTACGTGGGAGTCCAGTGACATAGCCATTACGCTAACTGCTGGTTCCCAAGTCACATGATTTCAAGGTAATTGTTTCACAGTGAAGCTTGCATTGCACCTCACTGAAGTTTGCACTGACTACATATTTTGAGGCATTCCAATTGAAGTTTAGAACCTTACTTGTATTTGGTAGGAATAAAGCAATCAGCTATCTTGTATTGTTAAAGCAACAGATACCTCTGCCTCCTGATATCTAAAAGGTCTGTATGCAGAT
>NW_006159871.1:321123-335615 GCF_000334495.1 Tupaia belangeri chinensis | reverse complement strand
CCTATAGTGAATTCTCTTCCCAGATCTTATCACATTAGCAATTACTGAGGTCCCTCACTCTGAAAATCTATGCCAAATTTCAAAGACAAGTTGTGACAACCTGTACTCTTAGATTATACCCTTGCTGAAACTCTAGTGCCTCCACTTCTGGAAGATGCTGCTCAGAGTGCTGCTTGCTTAGAGCCTCTTACACTTACAATTCCAGCTTCATTATTAGCAGCCACTCAGCTGTGGACAGAACAGGGTAGCCATAAGCTGCCTGGACCCATCATAGTCAAAATAGGTCACAGAATCAAAAGCCCACTGCACCACTAAGAATGGCTAATCAACCTAATAAAAATCTAATACAATCAACCAGGACTGCCTTGTGACTTTTGTAGGCCCCAGGTACTTTTGCCTTTAGGGACTCTCTTCAGGGAAAAAAAAAATGAAGTTATTAAAAATATTAAAAGTAATGTTTTACAACTGCAAGGCAGAAAGACAAACCCAACCTAAAATACTCATTTTCTTCAGAGTTTAGAGAAAGAAAAACCTTTTTGTGGGTATTGGCACTACTATTGGCACTATACCTATGGTGACTATCGATTAAGTTATCCCTGATTCCAAGTCAGCATTCCCCGCCCTCACATGGAAGTTTAAGCCCCAAACCCAGGCTTTGCTCACCTGATGCTGGCTTTTGTTGCTCTTAATTTATGTTTCAGTGATCTTGGCCATTGTAACAAAATGGTGAAATTCTGAGAGTTCAATTAAATAATACCTTTTATCCTCCCACAGAAGGAAGACAAATAGAAAGATGAAGTCAAATATCACCTTTACTTTCCAAAAGAGGCTAGGTAAAAGGATATCATCCCTTTTTTGATGCTTTTCATTGCCAGAGAGCATGCACTCGCCAGATATATATAGAGAGAGACATAGAGGGAGAGATAGAAGTACTCCCCAATGACGTGGGCTCACACCACAATCCCTTCTCCATTTCTTCATCCTGTCAGGGTTTTAGGCATGCATACATACATACCTGGGATGATTTTTTAAGCCTCTAGGGCTGGAATTTGAATCATTGTTGGCCATATGAAATCCATATAGGGCCAGCCCAGGAAACCATCTTTTTATAGCAAATGTCATCTATGCTGACATTTACTATAAAAACTAGGAAAAGGTAACCACCCAGTTGCAGGCAATGCCAGACTAAAGCAGACCTTTGCATGAATCCCAGAAGAACTTACTTCAGGACTAACAGCAGAGGATACCTCCTCCTGTAAGAAGCTACCTCCTATAAGGGAGAATAAGAATAGGGAAGTTAAGGACCAGACATTGTGTGTACAGCATTCTGGGATGTACACACATGCCCATAATCTGGGCTGGCTGAGTTGGGGTAGATCACATTATAAAGATCCCACTAGGGGTGCTCGTCTCCCTCTCTCTCTGTCTCTCTCTCTCTCTGTCTCTCTCTGTCATGGAGGAAATAAATAAGCTAAAAAAGGAAAAAGGATGGAGGCGAGCATATCCAGATTTTTCTCCCAACATTTTTCATTCAAATTAGTCACTTAGTACCTGGAAGAAGAAAGAAGAGAAGTCAATAAAAAAAAAAAAGGACTAATATACCAATTCAGTCTCTTTAATTAGGAAAAAGCATCAGTTTAGGAGATGAATTCCTCTTATAAGAGTACATGTTAGATATTTAGGATTTCTTAAAATATTGGCAGAACAGGAAAGAAATTCTGCTCAATATTATTATTTTAAATTTATTTATTTATTTATTTATTTTGGATAGGGTTTTGCTGTATCACAACCCCATTGCCTCAGCCTCCCAATTACCTGTGACACAGACATGCCACTGTGCCTGACTTTTAGGGTGCGAGGACAATCAAACCTGGGCATCCCAGATGGCCTCAACCTGCCTAGTAACAGCATCAACCAGCATGCACTGGGGCCAGCAAATGCTGTGGTGGCTAAGGGTGTTGGACTCCCACATAGTCAACCACGGTTCGAGTCCCAGATCTGGCAGCTTACTTTCTCACTTTCCTTCTCTCTCTCTCTCTCTCATTCTGTTCCTCTGTGGCCAAAATTAAAATAAATTGATAAATAAATAAATAAAGTTCAATACAATAATTCTTTAAAAACAAAAACAAAAAACCAGCATGCACTACCACTCCTAGGCTTTATTGATTTTTTTTGAGAGGTTTTTGCTGTAGGGTGCGTGCACTCGCCAGAAAGAGAGACAGAAAGCAAGAAATCATCCCCCAGTGGGGATAGCCATGCCGCAATCCCCTCTCTTCCATTCTCCTCTCAGAATCTTGGGCACACAGGCACATGTGCCCGGCATGAGTTTAAGTCACTGAGTTTGGAACTCAAACTGCGGTCATCTACATGGGAGTTCAGTGACATAGCCATTATGCTAACTGCTGGTCCTGGCTTTATTGATTTTTTAAAAGTATATCCTACAAGCTGAAGAATGAAGGAATGAAACTAAAGCTTCACATACTCAGTAAACCAATAATCTTATTAAAATAGTTATACCTAAGTTCTTTAAAAGAAAAATGGTTAAAAATCCTTGAAGAGGGACCAGCAAATGGCGTAATGATTATGTCACTGGACTCCTCTCAATTGAGGTTTGAGTCCTGGTCCCAGTGGCTTAAAACTCATACTGTGCGTGTGCATGTATGTGCCCAAAATTCTGAGGGGAGAATGGAAGAGAAGGGATTGCGGCATGGCCATCCCCCATGTGGGATGTCTTTCTGGTGAGCACACACACTCTTTTGCAAAAATCCTCTTCTCTCAAAAAAACTGTGAAGAATTTTGGTTTAATACATGTGATAGAAGACAAGGCATTAATTCTTGGTAGCTTATTAAACAATTGCAACATATGTAAAGAATAAGAAAGTTGGGAACCAGCAGTTAGCGTAATGGCTATGTTGCTGGACTCCACGTAGTCAACCACGGTTTGCGTCCCAGACCCAGTGGCTTAAAACTCACACCGGGCACATGTGCGTGCGTGCCCAAGATCCCGAGGGGAGAATGGAGGAGAAGGGATTGTGGCGTGACCATCCCCCCTGGGGGATGATTTCTCGCTTTCTGTCTCTATGTCTCTCTCTGTCTGTCTGGTGAGTGCACACGCCCTATAGTGAAAACCTCTCCAAAAAAAAAAAAAAAAAAAGAATAAGAAAGTTATTCTTTACACTTGAGTTTCTGTTGCTAGGTTGAGTGGCACTAAAAATAAAACAGAGAATAGAAAAATATTTAATGAAATCATCCTTTATTATTATAGATTTCAGATCTAACTCCATTCTCAAATCTCTGTGATGTTCATTATTCATCAAAAAATATTCACTGAAGGCTTTTGGGGCATCAGCTGGGAATACAGTGACAAACAAAACCATCTTTGTCCTTCTAGAACTTACATTCTTGTATTTTAAAACAAAAAGGGACTCAAAAGGCTCAAACATTAGTAGAAAATTATATCTGAATTTTAATCAGCAGTTCTCCCTATGACCACAAAAAATAACTATTATTAATTTAAAAATTGAAATAAAGAGTAGCTTTTGGCCCCCCCTTTAAGTGAAACCCCCCCCAAAAAAAAAAAAAAAAAGAATAAGAAAGTTATTCTTTACACTTGAGTTTCTGTTGCTAGGTTGAGTGGCACTAAAAATAAAACAGAGAATAGAAAAATATTTAATGAAATCATCCTTTATTATTATAGATTTCAGATCTAACTCCATTCTCAAATCTCTGTGATGTTCATTATTCATCAAAAAATATTCACTGAAGGCTTTTGGGGCATCAGCTGGGAATACAGTGACAAACAAAACCATCTTTGTCCTTCTAGAACTTACATTCTTGTATTTTAAAACAAAAAGGGACTCAAAAGGCTCAAACATTAGTAGAAAATTATATCTGAATTTTAATCAGCAGTTCTCCCTATGACCACAAAAAATAACTATTATTAATTTAAAAATTGAAATAAAGAGTAGCTTTTGGATTTGGAGGCTACTATGGCTAGTAAAAAATATGTTTATTGGTCAGTTATAGGCAACAAATCTTATTAGCCAATCCATTTTTCTCTCTCATATCTGTGTCAAGCTATAAAAGTATACCCTTGAAGAACATGGCCACTGCCTGAGAGAAGAGCTGGCCACTGCCACCTCTGTACCCACAGATACCTGAGCTGTGGTTGCTATCTGTGCATGGCTTCTGCAGAGAGAGGAGTTAGGCAGGGCTGACGAAGTGTAAGAAAATGCAGGCGGGAACTTCTGGCTCACATAGTTTTCACTTGGAAGTGTAAGGAGGAGTGAATCCTCCAAAACTGGTGACATTATAGAGGACCGCTCCCTCAACACACACACACACACACACACACACACACACTCTCTTCCAGGGGAGAAAGTGAGAGAAACTCTTCTTTGAAACTCCAGATTCCAGACTCCCACTGTGGATTCTAGCACTCACCACCCACAGAGGTGCAACAAAACTGGAATGGAGTTTACACACATACGGAGTTGCACAAAGGTAAAATTCCAGGGAAGAACAAAATTGGACCTTTCACCCCCATCCTCATCCCAAGTCCACAAGAGAAGTGGATCATCCTGTAAGCCAACCAGCAGGTTGATCAAGACTCCACAGCCCAAAGAAACAGAATGCAAAAGAGAGCACTCTCAACTTTAGAGAGATTGAGGAATTTGGTTACTACTCCCACATGGCAGGCAAGGCAGGCGTGTGCCCTCCTTCCCATCCCAAAGCCCAGGGGAAGGGCTCTACCTGTTCCTACTGAAACCACCCACAGTGCAGCTCTTCTGGACCTTTCTGAACTAATCCACTCCAAAAATTAGGAAGAAATAAGCACTCAACCAAATTCCTAAAAATCAACAAAGACACAAGAAATAGGAAACAAACAAACAAACAAAACCAAGGAAATATCTCTCCCACAAAGCAACACAATAACTCCTTTCCAACAGTGGATAAAATACAGAAAATCACAGAAATGCCAGAAAAGGTATTCAGAGTATTGATAATAAGAAAATTCAATGCAGTACAATAGAAAATGTATAATCAATTCCAGGAGATGAAAAAAAAAATCATTACATTGTATGAAGGAGGAATCCTATAAAGAGATAGACATCTTTAAAAAAATGAAATAGAACATCTAAAGATGAAGAATGCAATACAAGAGATAAAAATCTCTCTCAAAAGTATTAACAGCAGATAAAGTCACACAGAAGAAAGACTCTCTGACCTTTAAGATATATCCTCTGATATAATCAAAGCCATCAAAAATAAAAGGAAAAATTAACCATTAAAAATGAGGACAATAGATGGAAATTGTAGACACCATCAAGTGGGTCAAATAGCCACATAATGCATAATCCAGAAGGCTAAGAGATAGGTAAAGGCATTAAAAAAACCTCCTCAATGAAACACTATCTGAAAACCCTCCAAATCTAGAGAAACATACAGACATTCAGATCCAAGAAACATAAAGAATACCAGATAGATTTAACAGAAGATATTGCCAAGTCACATCATAACCAAATAGGCAAAACTCAAAGGCAATATTCTAAAAATGGCAAGAGAGAAGCATCAAGTTACTTACCAAGGACATCAATAAGATAACCTCAGACCTCTCATCAGAGACAATTCAGACAAGAAAAGAATGGAAGACTTATTTAAAACTCTGACAGAAAACAAAACAAAACAAAAACCTCAGCCAAGAATACTATACCCACCAAGATTATCCTTCAAACAGGAAGGAGAAATAAAATCTCAGAAAACAAAAACTGAAAGAATTTACGAAGACAAAACCAGCTCTTCGAGAAATACTCTAGAGAATACTCTATCAGGAAAATGATAGGGAGACAAATAGAAATAAAAGAATGCAAAATGACTAACAAATTGGTGCATATATTGATAATAAGATTGAATGTTTATGGATTAAATTCCCCTGATTAAAGGACACAGATTGTCAGGGAAAACAAGATATATCTTTCTTTCTTCTGTTTTTCTTTCTAGATTTTTGCTGTGGGGTGTGTGAGTATGCCAGAGACAGATAGACACACACACACACACGCACACACACACACACACACACACAGAGAGAGAGAGAGAGAGAATGAGAAATCATCCCTTAAGGAAGATGACAATGCCATAATCCCTTCCCCTCCATTCTGTTCTTGGGATTTTGGGCATGCATGCACCTCCCACTTCCCCAGTGTGTTTTCCAAGCCACTGGGTCCGGGTCTCAAACCACAGAGTGGACCATGTGAGATCCAGCACCTTAACCACTATACCACCTTCAGATCCCAAACTACAAGAACCTATTATATGTGACACACAAGAAATACACCTCATGGATAAAGCATACATAGATTAAAAGTGAAGGGCTTGAAAAAGTCATTTCCTGCAAACTGACTGAAGGCTAGTGTGCCTAAAGCGTGAGTGAGTGAAATATGGCATAGGATGAAGCTTGAGAAGTGGGCAGGGAGCACTGCTTTAGGACCCTGTATGACAGACCCTGTGCTGTGCCTACTAGATGAACCGGCACAACTTAGAGCCCTTGTCCCAGCTGTGGACAGTACTGCCCAATGCTTGCCCTCAGCAATCAGTCCTCTTTAGAACTGCCTTCCACGCTCCTCCGTAAACTTGCATGCTGACCTCTGTCTGAGACTCCCTGAGGAGCTCAAACTGCAACAGCACCATAAGTGTATGAGATTTTATTTTAAGTTAAATGGGAGGCTACTGAAAGGCTTTAATAGAAGCAAGGCAGAACATTTTATCTGGTATGTACAGAATTAGAGACAGCAAGAATAGAACCAGAGAGCCGATTAGGAGGCTGTTAACAGTAATCCAGGTGAGATCATGAAGGCTGGAACTAGATTAAAGGGAGTAGACATTAAGAAAAGTGAAGAACTACAAAATACATTTAGCGAAAGAATTGACAGCATTTGATGATTTATTGGATAGAGAAAGGAAGTCATCAAAGCATATCGCCGAAGAGATAGCATAACAAAATTTTGGGTGTGCAGTAGCAGAACATTCAGGATACCAGAATTCAACACTGCTTTGTGAACTTTGGATACACCACGTTAAAGAAAGTACTAAAGAGAGACTTGTGCTAAACACCTTATGAAGTAATATTTGAACTTCATTTTCAAAATTACCCCCAACACAGAAATACATAATCAGTAGAAATTATAAATATGGTTGTGTATGTTGTGTTATATATTCTAGTTCTGTACATTGTGTGGTACTTTCCTAATGAATACTTGGCCATTTATTGCTATCTGCCACTTTGTAGCTAAGTTGAGCTTAAACCTTGTAAACTGAATTACCCAAAAGAAACATGGTCAGTGTTTCAGATGATGTACTAGCATAGGCTCAGAAGTCAGTAATGACTTGGTATTACAGAAAAAAGATTTGTACTGATAAGTCTAATACCACAAAAAGTCATTTTTAAACAGGTATGATACAAAATCAGAATTTATTAATGTAGAACAGAAGAGTTACAAATAATTAATCGGTTCCAGAAAAAAATAGAAATTAATTTTAGAGTAAGTTTTCAGTAAAAAATATTTTTCGTAATTGTTTTTACAAAACTCTGGTTTCACAATTCTTTTCTTAAGGATATCCGATATGTCACATTACTGGTCAATGCACTGGTTGCACAGAATAGAATCATGCTAGCTAGTTTAAGCAGAGAAGGACTTATTAAGGGATGTTAGGAAGTCTGCAGAATCACTGGAAGCACAGGTGCAGCAAGCCTAAACTTCCCTTCTAGAAACACCACCCAGGACCACACTAGAGAACCGGACTACTAGCAGAGATGCTGCTCTATTTTACCTCAGATTTGTGCTGTCTCTGCCCTGATCTAGAATGCACTACCGTCAACAGTGACCACCCAGACCACATTGCCTCTGCTGTGATTCCACATCACCTACCCTCACACTCATAAACACCCATGCCTGTAAACACAGAGGTCTTTCATAGTATGCATACTATGAAAAAACTCTATGTGGATTTCAAAAAAATGTTTTGCACCAAATATATTCATTCTTTAATTATGTTTTTCATGAACTTGTGAAACTCTCCTCATATGGATTTTAGGTTCCTATTTTTTTCAAGGAGCTAATCAAATCAAAGACTATAGGGCCAGCAGGTGGCATAGTAGTTAAGCTACTGGACTCCCACATGGTCAACCACAGTTCAAGTCCTGGACCTGGAGGCTTGAAACATGTTGAGTGTGTATGCGGGTGTACCCAAAATCCCAAGAGGAGAATGGAGGAGAAGGGATTGTAGCATGGCCATACCCCTGAAGGGTGATTTCTCACTCTCTCTGTCTCTCTGGCAAGTGCATGTGACCTATAGCAAAATCTCTCTTGGGAAATAAAAAAAAAAGACAAAACAAAACAAAAAACCGCACTAAGCTCTATTTGATTTGCAAAATCTGTCACGTGTCTTCACCCTTGCAACAAGGTGTGTCAGGAAGTGGATTTTGCATGGGCCGGCAGAAGGCACTATGTGGGTAACTATCACCAAACTAAAAAAGCACTGAAAAACATGTTTCATGAATGACAGATGTCCACTCTAATTAACACTGTAAAATCTTCACTCACAGTTAAACTCTACTGAGATCATCGATGTACTCAGTTTTCCACTGAATAATATATATTGACCACAAACTTCAAAAAAATTTAGTTAGCAAAGAATTGCATATGTTTGATCTGGAATGTTTCTTATGAATAATGATTATTTGAAAATCATTGGAAAGTAATGGAAAGGCCAGTTATCAAAAGATTTTCAACAAATCTATTATTCATTGTTGGAGCTACTGTTTGCTTCTGAGATCCCTCTTTGGCATCCTATCTCTTTTTCTTTCTTCATATCCTTGGTATAAAATTAAGCAAACATTTCAGCTAGAAGCAAATAGTAAAAGGGCTCCTTAGATTTCACCAGCACATGCATCATACATTTATTACCTTTTATTTTTGAATTTTTTCATTAAACTTTATTCATTTATTTATTCATTTGTTTATTTCAATTTGACCAGAGAGGGACAAAGAGAGAGAGAAAGTGAGAAAGCCAGAGCCACCTTACCTTTAAGAGCTACTTAGCTACTTTTGTCTTTCTGGCAAAAACCTCCAAAAAAAAAAAAAACAACTTCCTAATAATGATCCTCATTTGCATACTAAAGATCCTCAGCCCTCAACCCATCCCATTTCTTGCACCCTTCTGAATATCCCAAAGCAATTTGAACATTGTCAGAAATGCTCTCTATAATCATGCTAGCTAGTTTAAGCAGAGAAGGACTTATTAAGGGATGTTAGGAAGTCTGCAGAATCACTGGAAGCACAGGTGCAGCAAGCCTAAACTTCCCTTCTAGAAACACCACCCAGGACCACACTAGAGAACCGGACTACTAGCAGAGATGCTGCTCTATTTTACCTCAGATTTGTGCTGTCTCTGCCCTGATCTAGAATGCACTACCGTCAACAGTGACCACCCAGACCACATTGCCTCTGCTGTGATTCCACATCACCTACCCTCACACTCATAAACACCCATGCCTGTAAACACAGAGGTCTTTCATAGTATGCATACTATGAAAAAACTCTATGTGGATTTCAAAAAAATGTTTTGCACCAAATATATTCATTCTTTAATTATGTTTTTCATGAACTTGTGAAACTCTCCTCATATGGATTTTAGGTTCCTATTTTTTTCAAGGAGCTAATCAAATCAAAGACTATAGGGCCAGCAGGTGGCATAGTAGTTAAGCTACTGGACTCCCACATGGTCAACCACAGTTCAAGTCCTGGACCTGGAGGCTTGAAACATGTTGAGTGTGTATGCGGGTGTACCCAAAATCCCAAGAGGAGAATGGAGGAGAAGGGATTGTAGCATGGCCATACCCCTGAAGGGTGATTTCTCACTCTCTCTGTCTCTCTGGCAAGTGCATGTGACCTATAGCAAAATCTCTCTTGGGAAATAAAAAAAAAAGACAAAACAAAACAAAAAACCGCACTAAGCTCTATTTGATTTGCAAAATCTGTCACGTGTCTTCACCCTTGCAACAAGGTGTGTCAGGAAGTGGATTTTGCATGGGCCGGCAGAAGGCACTATGTGGGTAACTATCACCAAACTAAAAAAGCACTGAAAAACATGTTTCATGAATGACAGATGTCCACTCTAATTAACACTGTAAAATCTTCACTCACAGTTAAACTCTACTGAGATCATCGATGTACTCAGTTTTCCACTGAATAATATATATTGACCACAAACTTCAAAAAAATTTAGTTAGCAAAGAATTGCATATGTTTGATCTGGAATGTTTCTTATGAATAATGATTATTTGAAAATCATTGGAAAGTAATGGAAAGGCCAGTTATCAAAAGATTTTCAACAAATCTATTATTCATTGTTGGAGCTACTGTTTGCTTCTGAGATCCCTCTTTGGCATCCTATCTCTTTTTCTTTCTTCATATCCTTGGTATAAAATTAAGCAAACATTTCAGCTAGAAGCAAATAGTAAAAGGGCTCCTTAGATTTCACCAGCACATGCATCATACATTTATTACCTTTTATTTTTGAATTTTTTCATTAAACTTTATTCATTTATTTATTCATTTGTTTATTTCAATTTGACCAGAGAGGGACAAAGAGAGAGAGAAAGTGAGAAAGCCAGAGCCACCTTACCTTTAAGAGCTACTTAGCTACTTTTGTCTTTCTGGCAAAAACCTCCAAAAAAAAAAAAAACAACTTCCTAATAATGATCCTCATTTGCATACTAAAGATCCTCAGCCCTCAACCCATCCCATTTCTTGCACCCTTCTGAATATCCCAAAGCAATTTGAACATTGTCAGAAATGCTCTCTATAGGAGCTCTCTTAGGCCATTTTAATAAGCTATTAAGTGGTCTGGGACACTATTTCATGGTGCTTTCTGCCTTTGGCTCAGATCACTCAAAGACTGGCTCTGATCCCTCTTGCTTCTGCTTCCCTTCTAGTGTTGTCTTCATCCATCCTCTGAGGGCGTGGCCCTGAGGCATCAGTATCTGCTGCTCTCATCAGCAGGTAGGAATATACTTTTCTATCTTAAGTACCAGGGTAGGGTAAGGGAATGTTGAGTTTTTCATATTCATTTCTATTAATTCATCCTGAATGTGCACGTTGAGTGTTCTGGGTCAAAGATAGCTTCATAATTAATTACTTTACAGTAAACAGTAAGCACATTGGGCCCCTTTTTCTGAAGCAAAGAGATAAAACATATGGAAACACTTCCTTCACTAACAGCCATACACTCCATAGTTGTGGGCCAGAGAACCATAGAATTTCTCCTTTCACATACTTGAGAGAACTTGCCAGCTTAGTTCTTCCTCAAAAGAAGAGAAAACAAAAATAAAAATCTCTGTCCCTTCCCAACGATATGGAAAGGATGCTGGTTCTCACCCTAACCTTTGGGAATATACATATTTGTATTTTTAGATAAACCCAAGGCCTGGCTTCTATAATATAACCCAGAGATGCCTCCTAGGTTTGGGCTTCATCCTCCTGCAAGACAAATTCCTGAGCTAGGACTTCAGTCCTCCTGACACCTGGGGACCTAAGTTAGGGACCTAGTCTAGCTGTAATCAATTGGTTGTCTCAGGGAGATAAGTGTTATCTTTCAAATTAGAAGAGGAAAGTAAACAAAAAGATACAAATCTAAATCTAATTCTTCTGGTACGTGAAGAGTAAAGTGTCTCTGGGCAAGTCAAAGCAAACATTCTCCATCTGTACATGAGGTACATTTTCACACCTTAGGAGACTAGGGCTTTTTTTTTTATTAAAGCATTGAGAAAATAAGTTTCACTTCCTCACAGGAGGCCTGTGGCTTATTACTAGAGCTGAGTTGCATGAGTCTGCTCTTATAGAAGTTATGTTGGTGGTGGTAGTTGTTTGGTTTCTGAAATGTTCCTTTTTAATTTAAAAAAAAAAATTTTTGCCAGAGGATGTTTGTGCTTTCTGAAGAGAAACTGCCCCCCCGCCCCCAACACAGAGAAAGAGAGAAAGATTAAGAAAGCACTTTCCACGGGACAGCGTCACACTGCCATCCCTTCTCCATTTCTCCTCCTTTTTCGAGATCCTGGGCACACACACATATGCCAGGCATGTTATTCAAGCCATGGGGTTTAGGGCTCAAACCACACCATCTGTCATGTGGGATCCAGCTGCCTTAACTACCAGGGCACAAATTGGCCAGAGATTATTCTTTCTTTACTGGATTTTCATCAACATAGCTTTCTCCTACCTCAGAAATTGTGGCAGGAAATGAAATGGTGACAGTCAGCGTCATGTACTCACTACTTCTCCATTTAAAGTGACATTTTCTTTCCTAACAGGTTCATTGCTATAGTATAACTTATTATCATTATTATTATTATTTTAGAGGTTTTTGCCTAAGGGTGCATGTACTCTCCAGAGACAGAGACAGTGAAAAGGAAAGTGAGAAATCACTCCCTGAAGGTGGGGATGGCATGCTGCAATCCCTTCTCCTCTATTCTCCTCTTGGGATCTAAGGCACGCATGCACACACACCTGGCATGATTTTTGAGCCACCAGTGTGGGACCTGAACTGCAGATGGCCATGTGGGAGTCCAGCAATACAACTGCTACGGCATCCACTGGTTCCAAGAGTAGCTCATTTATTATTTATAACATGCCTCTTATAGACTAAATTGTGTGCTCCCAAAATTTATATGTTGAGACCCAAGTCCCAAGTATGACTGTATTTGGAGAAAAAAACCTATAAAAACATAATAAAGGTTGCAGTCATGACGGTGGATCTTAAGCCAATACAAGTGTCCTCGTAAGAAGAACGAGCGACACTGGGGAGCTCTGACTCTGCATGTACACACAGAGAGGAGGCCGTATGAGGACAAGTGAGAAGGCAGCTGTCTGCAAGCCAGGATGAGAGGCCTCACCAGAAACCAATCCAGAGCAGATTGACCTTGGACTTTGAGAATTATGAGAAAGTAATTTTCTGTTGTTTAAGTTACTCAGTCTGTGCCATTTTCTTATGGCAGCCAAATTAGCAGACTAATTCAAGTCCTACGAGGTAAAAATATTAATATTTTACAAATAAGAGGCCCAGAAAGTTTCAGTAACTTGCTCAAGGTCACAGAGCAGAAGCAGATGAAGCTGACTGGATAAATATAAGATCATCAAGATAAGAAAAATTTAGTAAAAAAAAAATGCTATAATCAAGATTATTTAAAACACAGAGACATAGTTTATAACCACATAGCAAGATTGCTTATTCCATAACTGTATTGCAGGATAAGAAATACAGGCAGAGAGCATCAATCCTGTACAGAATGTCAGATGCATCACAAGAGGCAGAAATGGACTTTGATCTATTCTTTGGGGACTGGATAACCTTTGGAGCCAATTTAGGAAGAATTTTATAGAATGTCCTAGGAAAAGCAACAAGGGAAGAACTAGAAGATAAAATTTGAGATTACTATTAAAACTTGCTGTCCATATTCACACAAAATGAGGAAAAAGATTGCTTCCCATTGTATTTAGAATAAAGTTCAAGTTCTTTAACATGGTCTGTATTTGTAGTATAGCAGTAGAACTCATTATCCAAACCCAGGATTTTTGAAAAATGATAGGGAGTACTAGTACAACATTTTTCCCCCAGGAAAATATGTTTAAATTAGGACAGTCTGGGCCAACATGAATATACAGTTACCTGAGCAATGAGGCCTTGCATCATCTGACCCCTTTATCATACTGAATTCCTCTCTGCTTTGAACAAAGCCACCCCCAGAGTCATTCTTGTTCAGAGACTCAGAACAGACCTTTAGCCTATCTTGTCCAGCCCTACTCTCCTTGCATGGTTAACTAATAATCGCTGTGGTGGTCACACTCCATAGCCCAGTTACTCAAAAACCTTTCCCCTCTCCTTTCTTCTTAATTGCACCTTAATTTTATCTAGCTTTCCCACACAGAAACTCTGTCACTAGGGGAACCCTGTTGCCACATTTGTAGCTCAGGGAAGAATATGACTGGAATAAGTCAATTGGCTGTGGCATCCCCTTACCTGGTCAATGGCTTAAGCAGAGCGTATTCATTTAGAGCCAAATATGGCAGAAAACACTCCCAACTAGTTGTTTAAGCAAAAAAGCCATATTTATTTCCCTCTCTTTTTTTGAGAGAGAGATTTTTGCTATAGGGCGCGTGTGCTCACCAGATAGAGACAGAGAGACAGAAAGCGAGAAATCACCAGCCGGGGGAGATGGCCACAGTGCAATCCCTTCTCCTCCAGTCTCCTCTTGGGATTTTGGGCACACATGCACAGGCACCTAGTGTGAGTTTAAGCCACCAGGTCCGGGACTCAAACCATGGCTGACAACATGGGAGTCCAGAGATGTAACAATACATCATTTGCTGGTCCCTTTTTATCTTCTTTTTCTTTCTTTCTCTCTCTCTCTCTCTCTTTTTTTTTTTTTTTTTTTTTTT
>NW_006159871.1:311718-320979 GCF_000334495.1 Tupaia belangeri chinensis | reverse complement strand
CACACACACACACACACACACACACCCAGCATGACTTTCAAGTCATCGAGTCTGGGGCTTGAACTGTGGTCAGTCATGTAGGAGTTCAGTGAAGTAACTGCTATGCCATGTGCTGGCAGTATGCTGTAGGTGGTGAGCACTCAGGGTCCATATTGCTTTGTCATCTTCAGTATGTGACTGTAGATCTTCAACCATCATATTCCCATTCCAGCAGCAGGAAGGAAGGGATAAGGAAGGGCATTACCCTGCCTCCCCCGGTAACAATATGACCAAGGAATTGCAGAAATTACTCCCACTCACATCCCCTTGCTGAACTTAGTCACAAGGCTATACCTAATGACCAGGAAAGCTGAGGAAGGTAATCTTTATTCCAGGTGGCTACGTGTTCCACTCAACATGGAGGATAATGGG
This sequence comes from Tupaia belangeri chinensis, assembly GCF_000334495.1. Classification (NCBI taxonomy): domain Eukaryota; kingdom Metazoa; phylum Chordata; class Mammalia; order Scandentia; family Tupaiidae; genus Tupaia; species Tupaia belangeri. Next base: position 320,568 of record NW_006159871.1, on the reverse strand, counting down.
TCTCTGTGGACATCTGGCAGTCTTTATGCCACTGTGGCTCAGAAAGACTGAAGGAAGGACTCAGTCTCTAAGTTTATTTATCTTCCCCTCCTCTCCTGGATATGAACAAGAATGCAAGTAATCCTGGCTGCAATTATCTGCAGGTGAGGCAAAAATGTGTTTTTAGACATTTATAGCCATAAAAGACCCAGACTTAAAAGGAAACAGATACTGGGCCAGACAGATGGCATGGTGGTTAGGGGGACTAGATCCCACATGGCCAATTGTGCAGTTAGAGTTTTGGCCCTGATGGCTTGAAAGACACACCAGGTACATGTCTATGTATGCCCCAAATCCCAAGAGGAGAATTGAAGAGAAGGGATTGCAGCATGCTTGCATTCCATGGTGCTTTCTTACTTCTCTTTCTCTCTCTCGCTAGTGTGCACACGTACCTGATAATAAATTTAAGAAAAAAAGAAAGAAAACTGTTCATGTGAACAGCAGAACAGAAAGAAGCCCCCAAGTCTTTGATGATATGGTTGAGCCACTGAATCCACTGAAAAAGGAAACTAACTCAACGTGACTTGGCAGTGAGTGAAGAAATATCTTTATTGTTTAAGCCACTTTGGTTTCATTTCAACCATCTCACTGCATTCCCTACAGACCTCCCTAAACACTCAATCTGTTATAATCTCTCTTAGTACTTTAGTAACCTCTTTTCTTTCACAGCACTTATCACAATTTTGCATCATTTACTTGTTAGTTGTTTAAAGTCACTCTCCTTCATTATAAGTCACTAGCTTTAGGACCAGTTCTGTTTTGTTCATTATTGTATATTTAGTAAATGAAATTAAATAGCTAGTGCAATATTTGGCACACACTGGGCTTGTACGTAAATGGTAGCTATTGTAAAAATGACATTGACTAATAAACCTTGCTCATTCAAAGAGATCGGTTCTCCTTAAGATAGTTTTGGTATGGCTTCAAATTAAATATCAAGCTGCTTATAGTTATTGCTTCATCTGAAAAAGGAGCGATTCCAGGACTGAGAGTACAGATGGGAGTCACAGCTGTGGTTTCAGTGGTGGGGCTGTTGCTTTCACTCAGGCATCACAGGAGCAGAGGGTATATGAATGCGATTAGGGTAGTTCTAAGTCTCTTTGTTACATTGCAACGTTGAAGGGATGTTTCTCCAGAGGTTGGAGACCTTGATTTCTCTCTCTCTCTCTAAGAGAGAATTTTGCTATAGATCAGATGCACTGGTCAGAGACAGCGACAGAAAGCCAGAAATCATCCCCAGGGGGAATGGCCATGCTACAATCCCTTCTCCTCCAAACTCCTCTCAGGAATTTGGATATGCACGCACATGCACACAGAGTGAGTTTTAAGCCAGCCAGGTCAAGGACTTGAACCAAGGTTGATTACGTAGGAGCCCAGTGACGTAACCATTATGTCATCTGCTGGCCCCAACCTTGCTTTCTTTTAAGCAATCCTATTCACATCTCGCTTTTAAAAACATGTTTTTCTCTCTGAGGGCATGTTTTGGGGTAAGATTTTTTTCTTTTAACACACTCTATCCTCTGGCCCGTAAACCTTTCTATCTTTTTTTGACTTCAGGTAATTGAAAATAATTTAAATAATTAATATGTTTATATCTACAGAGAATCCTGAAGTCTTTCATATTCTACTTTGAGATGTTCTTCTAAAGCCTTCTATCTCATATACTCACTGTTTCTTTATATACTCATGACATTAATTTTTAAGTATTATCTCAATGCTCTGTTCTTTCTAATATGATAATTTTTACATAAGATGTTGGAGAAAAGAAGTGTAACTATGACATTGATCATTGGTGCCATTATAAGTAGAACTGTCAAAATACGGGCTTGCATAAAACCGACTCTTAGCAAGGATAATACTAAATAGGTATCATTTGCTGTGTGCTTACACTCAGTGTTCTGATAGTTTAAATAATGTAAGTAGAAAATTTATGCAATCAGTGGGCAGAGCTATACTTAACAGGCTGCTTTATATTACACAGAGTAAGTAGTTAGAAAAGCCCAATATATGAAATAATTTGAATTTGAATTTTTTTGAATTAGCATGTGCATTTAGATAGTATTCGTTGATTATAGAGTAACTTAAATATTCCACACACAGATTGAAAACATATTTTTTGATAATGCACACAGAATAATTGGAAAGTTAAAAACAACTCATTTTTAAAATTCATGGATGAGAATTTTCTATTTTTGTAAAGTTTTGCTATTTGGCTCATTCACTTCATCTAATCATGAATAATTTGTTTTAAAATGAAAGTAAAAAAAAATAGGCATTTAATGTCAGCTTCCCTACTCTACTATCTTCTCCCTGTAGTCCTCTGCTTCCAGAGAGAAAGTCATGCACTTTCCTATATCCCTCTAACTACAGGTTCAGTTCTACAGCTTCTTAGTCAATCCTGACTGTGACAAGAAGATATCAACAGCATCGATATCCTCATGCTCCGACAGTCAGCACAGTTCATCAAAGATCCCCAGTTTGGGGTTTGGAAGCCTTTGACAGCTTTGAACCTTGAGTCTCCTTAGTGAATAGCCAATAAGTGAACACAAAGTGCAATCCTCCCTTCCCATTCCTTTCTGTTCCTGTTGTTCCCACTTTATACAGGACTGAGAGTGTTCCAGTGGTCTCTAGTTCTAAATACAGCTAGCTAGATTATCTAACTGAGAGTCTTGTCCTGAATATCTGCAGATATCTATAGCTGACATGGACATACCCTCTGTAATAATTACCATATACCTGTCTGAATTGCCTCTATTGTAAATTTCTCAATACTGGATTCTTCTCTTATAATCAGAAGATTAAACCTAGCAAGTGCATGTGCTATGTAAAAGTTACGTGCCCCCAAAATGCAACTTGAATGAAATTATGTACTGACGTGGTAGTTAAGGGTGCTGTTCTCCCACATGGCCAACTGTGGTTTGAATTTCGGACCTGGTGGCTTGCTTTCTCCCTTTCCCTCGCTCTCTCTCTTGTGTCCCTCTCTGGCCAAATTAAAATAAATAAATAAATAAAGTTAAAAATAAAATAATTCTTTAAAAAAAGAAATTATTTACTAAAAGTATTAAAGTAAATAGTCAAGATTTCCATTAGCTACATGTTTTATTCTAGTAACTCTCTCTCCAATTCTTCAAATGACTTTTAAAAAGTGTCAGATTTCCATTATCTACATGTTTCATTCAGGTAACTCTTTCTTTTAAATCTTTTTTTCCTTGTTTGTTTTCTTTAAATCTTTAAATGACTTTTAAAAAGTGTTACACATGGGGCCAGCAAGTGGTATAATGGTTAAGGTGCTGGATTCCCACATGGTCGACTGTGGTCCAAGTCTTGGACTTGGAAGCTTGCTTTCTCACTTTCTCTCTCTCTTTCTGGTAAAATTAAAAAATAATGATAATCAATAAAATTAAATGAATAATTATTTTAAAAAAATTTTAAAGTGCTACATTCATAAGAAATTGCCTTAGAAGTATTGATTCATCTGGTAGAATTGCAAGTTCACTCTAAGCTGCTAAACAAAGTGCAGGTGTCATGTATGTCCTTCTGTGTATTCACTTATATTCAAAGGCTCAATGAAGATTGAAACTAAGGAAATGTAACTTGTGGATTGACTTCAGGTGATTTCTTTCTTTGAGAAAAGAAAGAAGAAATGACCTAGTCACTGCTTTCTAGTAGGATTCATTGCATCAAGAATTACTTTTCGGTAAACTGTCGCAAAAATTACCATCTGTTCTATAGGATATAGTTACAGTATGTCTTATACAAATCAACATCATAGGTGCAGAAAGACATCTGCTGGGTTCCTGTAACTCAGCCCTCATCTGCTAATTGTTGCCTGAATCAAAACCCTGGTTCTTACCTGCCTATCTGGTAAAATCAGTGCACATGGCAGGATCACCCTCTCTGCATCTATGAACAGACTTCATGCCAGTCCATGGTCATTTACTTCACTACCTCTCCTAGCTTATGACGACTTCCTCTCATAAAACGGCATGTGATTAAACCACCGAAGCAGAATTTGTGTTTCAAGATTTCAGTTTTGGACCAGCCAGGTGGCATGGTGGTTAAAGTGGCACGATTCGAGTCTTAGACCCGGCAGCTTTCAAAACACACCATGTATGTACAGGTGTGCCCAAAATCCTGAAAGGAGAGTTGAGGAGAAGGGATCGCAAAGTCATCCTTTCTGGAGGGTGCTTTTTTACTCTCTCTCTTCTTCTCTGTCTCTCTGCAGTGAGTGCCCATGCCCTATAGCAAAACTAAACAACAATAAAAAGAGAATTTCAGTTTAATTGTATATTTACTTAACTTGAATAGAATTTTTTTAAAACTTTCTTCCAATATAAGGATTCACAAAACTGCAATAATACAAAACAAACAAAAACCAAACAAACAAAAAAAATTCTGAAACTATTCTGGTACTTGGAAGCTAGGATCTAACAAAGTCTTTCAAAGCATTTTTTTTCCCCAGAATAGACCTTTCAAAGTAAGATATGAAGAATCCAGATATTTTCTTATAATTGTTTAAGTTACCAAATAAAATAACAGAACTGCACATGGATTTTTAACTTTGTAGGTATTCTCAGTGATTAAATAAGGGTTTATAGTTTTCTAATCTTTCCTGTTATACATTGATTTTAATTCTTTTCTATGGTACATGCATAAATAAGGAGCATAAGAGTGGCAACAGGCCCACATAAAGGATATACTGGACTATAAGAATGAAGTTTATCTGATTTATTCCCTTTATGAGGAACTCAGATGAGCTGATGAAGCCATTGAGTGGCTCAATTGTTAAGAATGAGTGGAAAAAGTAGCACCCATTTAATTCTGAGAATGTGTGTGGAAGTAGAAGATTGAAAATCAAGACTGAACAAGTAACTTATGGTCAAAAACTAGGGAAACGTGTCCACATGAGTTAAGATGACAAGTAGGGCCTGAGATGGTCTGTGGGAACTGAAGGGGAAGGCAAGGATCTAAGCACCAGGCAGAACAAAAGCAAGGTACAAGTCAAGTTGTGTGAGCAATACACATCCTGAACAAACAAAAACTGATTTAGGATGAAAAGAAATACTACTCTTCTTGACGAATAGAATAGGGCTAACTTATTCTAGATTGTGCAGGAATTCTTAGGGCATTTTGAATAATGAAAGTTATAAAATGGGAGCTAAACTTTGTTTTGTTTTGTTTTTTGAGAGGTTTTTGCTATAGGGCGGGTGCGCTTACCAGAAAGAGATAGACAGAAAGCAAAAAATCACCCCCCAGGGGGGATGGCCATGCTGCCATCCCTTCTCCTCCATTCTCTTCTTGGGAACTTGGGCATGCATGCACTTGGACACACATGCACATGCGCCCCGAATGAGTTTAAGCCACTGGGCCCAGGACTCGAACTGTGGTCAACTACATGGGAGTTCAGCAACATCGCCATTACACTAACTGTTGGTCCCGGGAGCTAAATTTTGTATTGGGAGTACCCAAGACCACCCCACTAAAAGGATTTACAGGACTCAGTATATAGTCATATTCACAGTTAAGATTTAGTACAAAAAGCAAAATCTGCAAAGGGAAAAAGGTACATGAGTGAAAAGTCTGGAGGACACTAGGCTTTGTCCCGATGAAGTCACAAAAAATGTGCTTAATTCCTCCAGCAATGGATTTGTTTCTGTGATGATGGTGACAGAGAAGTTCATTAGAGACTTGGGATCCTTGGTTTTTCGTTGGTAGTCAGTCATGTAGGAAGCCTCTCAGGAATTTTTTATAGTTCAGTATTATGGAATCTATTTTATTTATTTTAGTTTTTTGTTACAGGGCCTGTGCGCTCACCAAAGAGAGAGACAGAGAGAAAGAGAGACTGGTAGAGAAAGTGAGAAGTCACCACCCAGGGGGACACTGGCCACACTGCAATCCCTTTTTCTCCAGTCTGCTCTTAGGATTTGGACATGTATGCACATGCGCCCCGCATGATTTTTCAATGTACTGGGTTTGAGGGTCTAATCATACTGCTGTTCATGTGAGATTCAGCACCTTATCCTCCATGCCACCTGCTGGCCCCAAATTTATTTTATTTTAAACTCATCATATTAGCAGAGGAGAAAAATTGTATGATTGCCTCCAAACATACCAAAAAACACATTTAAAAATAATTCAGCACTTGTTCACATTTAAAAAAAAAAACTCACAATAGGACAGGAATTCATGTATACTTCTTTAATATCAATATGCAATATATAATAATATATTCACACATCAAAGTTAGCATCTTACTTGGTGAAGATATGAAGGAACTTCTGTGCTCAAGTCAAGAACAAGACAAAGATATGAGTTATCGTCATTATTATTGAGCATAATGCTAACTATAGCAATCAAAAGAATTAGAAATATAATAATTTGAGGGCTGGCCCCATAGCCTGGTGGTTGAGGAAGCCAGATTCCACATGGTTGACTATATAATGTAAATGATAGTTAAAGATCTACAAACCCAAAGAAATAATTGTAAAAATACAACAGAACAAGAGGAATTCCTACCCTTGTCTTTCCTGCTTCTTTTGTGAACTTATGTAAGGGAACTTCCCAAAGTTTGTGGGGAAAAAATGGAATTAAAGTATGTATTTATTTGGGTGCAAAATTTTTGAAATCCAGTCTTTTTTTTTTTTTTTTTCCCAAAGTATACATTTTCCAAGAACTTTCTGAGGGCCTCACGTATGTTTTTTTACACTTCCAGATACTCAAGTTCAAAACTGTGGTATTATAACAACAATACTAATTTCATCTACTCTTCCATCGTCACAGTAACTCTATGCTCTTATCTAAGCAATTGCAAAATTGTAGATTTTATCCTCGATTTTATCTCCTCTTACAAGACTTCCTTTCTTTCTGCCCCACTGCCACCATCTTCAGTTACTCACTCTTCATACATAACTGAAAATGGCTGCCTCTTTAGGGATGTTACTCTTGCTTAATATGTAATTTGCTTGATATAAATTGCCAATTTCTTGTCCTGGTTATCTACTAGAGGCAGTAATTACCTTTCTAGGCTTACTTCTGTCTAATCCTTTATATAAGCATTATTTGGCTGGACCAGACTACGGAATAGGTTAGATATACTTACAGTACAATATCTTTTAGGATATTCTTCCTGGCCAGTACCATCTGCAACAATAGCATCCTTTCTCCAGCTCATTATACAATAAGAATAGTAACTTAGTACGGTTTAGGCACTGTGTTTAAGATTTTGCACATACTGCTTTGTCCCATACCACCAGATTTATTTCTTCCTCCTTTGAAGTTCATAGCACTCTAACTTTCCTTGGTTTTCATATTTGTTCCACATTTCAGATTTCTGTGTTCAGTTTATCAAGTCTACTACATTATAATCTTCATCATCTCAGAAAAAGTAGAAAGTGATTAATTCAGATCTCTGTATCACTCGTAGCACAGTGGGCATCCATAAATTATCGCTATATAGAATAAATTGTGGTTTCCTGCAAGATAAAAACTAAGGTTTGAAATTCAATTGAGGATCCTTCCTTAGTATAGTTTATCCATTTTTCATTATTTTGCCCTATTCTATTTGAGCATGGTCTTTGCCTTTTTAGTGCTGTATTCTTAAGATCTACAACAGCTTCTGGCATATGGTAGGCTTTTTAGTAACAATCCTATGTGTATGGCTGTATGAAAATGAACTGAATGGTAATAAATAATGCAAAGAAGCAAAGGCTCAGTAATAGTCAACGTAAGCCAGCATAACAGACAGACTGCCCTCATTTTCTGGTTTGTATCTATCATTTTCTAGAGTTTCTTACCCTCTTGGTTTATGATTGAAATAATTTTTAGAAAATAAATTTCAGGAGACTACTGGACGTTCTGAATCCAATTTCTATAATTACAAAAATCCCAAGGTGTGAAAGGAACATTGGTGTTAGCTGGGCGACTTTTGGACCAAACCCAGGACATTCCCACGTGGCTTTGACATCTCTTGCATTACTACTGCACTGCTGTGGCTGGGCTCCATTATTTATTAATGTATTAACTTAAAATTCTTATACACTGCGCTGTAGAGCAATCCCACAGGCATTATCTCCTTTGTTCACAAGAACCCTTTGCTCATAAGATATCCTTTCAGTTACCAGAAATACTCCTGTTAAAACGTTATTATTTAAAATTGGTAGCATGAATTCTGTCTTCTAAAATAGCATCAGCTACTCATACAACACAAAGTATTAGTAGAACCTAGAGTTAATATAGGAGGTGGAAAGGAAAGGCGTAATACTGGTTCCGTGAGTTTTAGGGACCTAGATGGCCTCATTTCGTCCCTTTCTCCAGATCTTCCAAAAAAGCTTCAAGTCCTAACTTTGACCGAGTTTGACTGACAAAAAGGATCAGGAATTCTGTTCAGTGCTGCTTCCAAACACGAGACATACGGGCAGACTGGAAACCACCTTATCTTGCTGCTGGCTTTACTTGGAAAGGAATGGCACATAAGCAATCAAGACAGACGACTTCACCGAAAACGGAGAAAACGACCTGTACCGCCTTCATCGAACCAAAGGGGCGGAGGAAGGGAAGCGAGGACGGGAGGAGGCGGGTCTTCCGTGACGAATCCCGCCCCTCCCTCGCTCGTCGCTGATTGGTGGCTACGTTGGGCCGCGTACGGAGGGGCGTGACCGCGGCTCAGTCGTTCCCTCTCAAAGCGGTCGGGCCCGCCCAGTGGGTGTGTCCCGGGAGGTGCGCGCGCGCTCGCGTCGGAGGGCCAGCTAGGGGGCGGGGCGGCGGCGACGCGCGCCCCGGGAACGCGCGCACGGCAGGCGGCGCGGGGGGCAG
>NW_006159871.1:232516-311082 GCF_000334495.1 Tupaia belangeri chinensis | reverse complement strand
CGGGTTGTCTCAGCCGCTCGGTGCTGGCGGCTGGAGGAGGGGTCGCTTTTGTGTCCTTTACAGTCCGAGTTTGTCCTGTTTGACATTCGCGACTCAGTTTTTGGCTGCACCTTCAGAAGGCAGTCACCACTTGCAGCAGCTTTGAAGTTGGAGAGAAAGGTGGTTGGGTGCTCAGTGAGAGTTCAACCTCCTGCCCTCGGTGACAGGGTTTTTGTTTTGTTTTGTTTTTTAAGCCAACCGCTTGAATAAATTTGCAAAAATAGAATTTCGGAGTGATTGTTACTTCGCTATTGCTCATTTATTGCTTGATAGCTTTTTGTTCTCCACTTTCGCCTTTGATGCGTAGCAGTTGGTATTTTCTGGTTCTTACACTCTTCTACTCTAGTCTGTTTTCCAACAAGTTCTCTCTCCCTCTATAGCCCAGTTCACTTCATTTCTTTGTCAGAATTGCTCACAACCAGCCGTGTAATAGCTCCCTTCATCCCCTTTTTTCTATATTGATATTTGTCAGGTACAGTTCAGGGTTCACTTAGACTTGGGTGGAAATCAACCCTGTCAATGTCAACTCTTAGAGGCCTTAGAGAGTTAGGCCTTTATTAAACACTGGAACTAATACTGGCTCTTACTGTGAGAAAATTTCCTACCATTCTGGGCCTTAATTTCCTTTTGTTTAAAATGGCAGTGATACCTACTGGTAGACTGGTTGTGAAAATTGACATATTTGTGAAAAATACATAGTGGATCTGACATGCTAGTAAGCACTCAGTAAGTAGCAGCTGTTACCATTTTAGTTTCCACACCACCTTGTAGTCATGTGCAACTTTCTTTTCTTATTCTGCAAAATTGGGTCGCAGCGAGTTATTTACAGTTCTTTTCAGTAGTTTTTATCTCTAGTTTTTGTTAGCCTTCTCTTTAAGGTATATGAGAAGCTGAAGACCTACTTTTTTTCGTATTGGATCAGAATGCTTATCCTGTTTTCACATTTACCGATTTCTCTGTTTTCTACTTGCTTCTTTGTGGGATGCTGTTTCACCAGTGCAACACGACTAGATCCTGTCTTTCATCTTTAAGAAATTATATGAATTTTGTGTTCTGTTATATTTAAAGGATGGTAAAACTTTTATCTTTACTTCCAGAAAAAATGTAGAAGACTTCACTGGACCTAGAGAAAGAAGTGATCTGGGATTCATTACATTTGATATAACTGCTGATATCCTTTAAGAAAATAACTCATTGCCTTTTCTATGGTTTTGTAAGGAGGTGTATGTTTTGTAGTGGTTTGAGGGACAGTGCCTTAAGTTACCCATTGAATTAACCAAACCTTGGAAATTGCAGTATCTATAGTTTCATCACTAACTAGTGTTACTACCACCTTATTCACACTTATACTTGCATTATTTGTGTGAACATACTTTAAGTACTTAATAGAAACATTAAATAATCAAAAACAACACAAGAAAGTTGTGTACCTCTGTGTTTTGGAAAGAAGAAAATAGCACCTTTGGGAAAATGTCATTAGTGCTGGACCTCTCTAGAAATATTTTATGTACAGTCCTGAAGAATATATCCATGTTAGAAGCATGTGTTTTAAAAGTGAATTGTAGGGCCAGCAGGTGGCACAGTGGTTAAGGCTCTACATTTCCTCCATGGTCGACCCCAGTTTGAGTCCCAGAAATGGTGGCCTGAAACTCTGGGGTGCTTGTGTTTGCCCAAAATCCTGAGAGCACATTAGAGAAAGGATTGTGGCATGGCAATCCCCCCTGCACAGTGATTTCTGACATTCTCCGTGTCTGTCTCTCTGGTGAGTATACATGCATCCTAGCAAAATGATCTCTTAAAAAAAAAAAAAGATTTGGGACCGGCAGTTAGCGTGATCAGGCTTTGTTGCTGGACTCCCATGTAATCGACCACGGTTCAAGTCCTGGACATGGTGGCTTAAACTCAGGGTGGGGGCACGTGTACATGCATGCCCAAGATCCCGAGAGGAGAAGGGATTGTGGTGTGGCCATCCCCCACTGGGGAGTGATTTCTCGCTTTCTGTCTCTCTGCCTCTCTCTTTCTGTTGAGCGCACGCGCCCTATAGCAAAAACCTCTCAAAAAAAGAGACTTGTTTCTGTTATGGTTCCAAAGGTCTTATCAAAATAATTATTGATAAACCATATTTTCCTTTTATAGTTCTTTTTATAATGACTTACAATAAGAATCAGAAATCTGATCAATTAAAGAGTTACTTTGGAATCAGCTCGTGGCATGGTGGTTAAGGGTGCTGGACTCCCATATGGCTGACTGGTTTGAGTCCCGGACCTGGCAGCTTGCTTTCTCATTTACCCTCTTTCTCTGTCACTCTGTTCCTCTCTGGTCAAATTAAAAAGTTAAATAAAACAATTTTTAAAAAAATAAGAGTTACTTTAATGGAGATTATTTAAATACTTCCTTTTTATCTTGAGTTTTCATCTTTTGACAACTCTGCTCATTTGGCCAGTTTAATCTTCTTAGCATCTGAGATTAATATCTGGCAATGGTCTCGGCCATTTTAAGCCCGATCATGACTGAAAGTGTTTATGGAGATTGAACAGTCTGAACTTGTGTAAAGCAGCTGTGTGAACATTGAAGCAGGTCATATATACCTGGGGAGTTTACTGAATATGCCTTTTTACAACCATGAAATTACTTGTAACTTAATTCTTTAGAAATCATTTATTGGGACCTAGCCATGATGGCATATGCTGCTGAGACGCTGTGCTCGGTAGAATGGGACCATATGAGAGGCCTTGTTTCTGTTCCTGATCTGGTAATCAGAGTGTGATGCCATATGATTGTAACCTCAGTTACTCTGGAGGCTGAGGCAGGAGGGTAGCATGGTTCAAGGCTGGTCTGGGAAGAGAACTCAGTGTTGTGGCAAGTGCCATGGTATGGTGGCAGAAGCTGTTATAACTACCTGGAGGGTTGAGGTAAGAGGATCAGGACATGGTGGGGCCCTGTATTTAAAAAAGAAAAGAGAGCCAGCTGTTGGCATAGTGGTTAAGGCAGCTGGATCCCACATGACTGATAGCTGTTAAAATCCCAGATCCAGTGGCTTGAAAAAATATGCTGGGCACACGTATTTGTGTTCCTAAAATCCTGAGAGGAAAATGGAGGAGAAATGGGATGGTTTCTCACTTTCCCCCTCTTACCTTCTCCCCCAGGCAAGCATGAGTGTCCTATAGCAAATAAAAACAAACAATTACTGGATTGAGACAGACTAGGGATTAGTCCTTTTTAAAGTCTTGTCATTAAAAAATATTACTCAAAGGAGTTAAGATCTAGTGGGAATGTAGTAGTTTTATGTATCTAGAGAATTATAGTGAAATTTTATAATATTTCATCTACTGTATTAATACATGATCAGTCTCATTATTTATGGCTTACTTAGATTTTCTTAATGCTACCAACTTGAAATTGTACTTATCCTTATGAAGAGCTGTCCCAGACATCTCAACTTTAAATGAGTGATTCGTAGTGGCTAACAGAATTAAAAGTGTGTAATAACAAACATGTTCTCATTTTGTAAATGCTCATAATAAAATGACAACAATTTACATGTAGTTATTTTATTTATTTATTTTTTAAGAGAGAATTTTGCTATAGAGTGCTTGCACTCGCCAGAGCAGAGACAGAAAACGAGAAATTCCCCCCCCCCCCGGGGGAGGATGTTCACACCACAATCTCTTCTTCTCCATTCTCCTCTTGGGATCTTGGGCATGCATGCACATGTACCCATAGTGAGTTTTAAACTACCGGGTCCAGTACTCAAACCACGGTTGACTACGTGGGAGTTCAGCAATGTAACCATTATGCTATCTGCTGGTCCCAGTTCTTAGTAAAATCTCAATAGTAACTTGATTGATGTCTCAGTAGTGGTACCATTCTTTTACTTTTGGTGAGTTTGTCCCTGTCTTCCCCAGAAGCTGATGGAGCCAAATTGGTGTTCAGCTGTATCTTACCCAAGCACTTCATGTATTGAGAAATTTTGATACCGGCATTTGATCAAGAACACCCTATACAATTTATTATACATAGTTAATTACTTGAGCCTAGATTTTTTTTTCCATAATGTTAAATTTAAATAATGGTAATTGATTATACCTTAGAACTCTCGTTGAATTGTATGTACTTGAAATGCTAAGTCCTCTTTCTTTTAGATTTGGTGAGTTGATGTTACAAAAAACTAATTTTTGGGTATCTTTGTTAGTTTCTTATTAACCAAAGTATCTCAGCTAGTAATACTTAGAGGAACAGGGAGGATGCTGATATTCTCAAACTGATGTCGTCTCTAGTTTTGGAATGGGATAGATTTTGTAATATTTTTATCTTCTGTATATTTTTATTAAAATAATGGCTCAGCATGTTTTGAGACCGTATCTCCTTTTTTTCTATTGTAATGTTAGTATCACTATGGATAATTAACCCAAGAATAACTAGAGTCTGTTGAAAAGTTGTACTGCTTTATGACATATGTATATTCCTTAATTTGTTTACATCTAGAGAATATATTTGATTGGAACGTTAAGCAATTGTTTCTTTATTTATCAGCAGAATATTCAACAAAAAATAATGTAAGTATTTTTAGGTATCTTTTAATAGCTATTTAGAACCTTATTCTTTGTGAAAGAATATAGGTTTTGGATGCCAGCTGGTGCATCGTGGTTAAGGTGCTGGTCTCCGACAGTGGTCAACTGCAGTTCAAGTCCTGGACCTGGCAGCTTGCTTTCTGACTTTCTCTCTCTCACGCTCTCTCTCACTTGCTCTGTGGTGAACACATGTGTCCTATAACAAAATAAAATAATAGTGATAAAATTAAATAATTCTTAAAAAAAAATATATGTATATTTTTATATATTTAGTGTATCAGACTTGGGTAGCCTTGTAAAATTCACAAGTCTATGGAAATGTGATTCTATTATAAAAACTTTATCCCCTTAGACAGCTTTTCTGTTGTTTTTGTTTGTTTGTATGGTCTGTTCTAGAGCTCTCTGGCATTGTGGTCTCCAGAATGGGGTACATGCAAAGTAATCCATAGGTATATATAGAAAACAATAAGTGCTTTTATTAATATATATTTTGGTTTAAATAACATGGAAGCTGGGCATGCCTGTAGTTCCAGCTACTACAAAACCTAGTAGGATCATGAATTTGAGGCCAGCCTGGGCATAGAAAGACCCTATATCTAATTAATTAATTAGTTAATTTTATTAAAAAATAAAAGGGAAAAAGGTTAAGTTTTTTTAATGCTTGATACATAAAGTGACGTTAATATTCTTGCTTAGTTCTTAAGTCAGATGGTCACATGTCTTGTATCACATGCACATATTCCAAAGGAAGTGAGGAAATCAGTAGGTCAGGAGGTTGACCATGCTACCTAATAGTCATTCATTCACTTTCAGCATTTTGCAAAGTACTGCAGTACATGCAATATGTTTCAAAGTAGATTATATTATCTAGTTTGAGGTAATCCTCACAAAAGGGAAGTGTCTTAAAAAGCTTGCTGCAAAGAAATCACAGAGCGAAGATAATACTAATGGTCTAAAATTATGGAAACAATGAGGAATTGGCAGAGCTGATACATGTTTCTCTTCTTAGTGGCCAAGTCACATTAAGGGATTAAAAAACCAAACAGATACCTAAGTAGATCTAATAAGCTGACTTAGAAAATTCAACATTGATCAAGAAGACTATTTAAAGTGGAAAGGATTTTTATGTTAAAATGATGATATTAAGTAGTAATAAAGTGATTGATTAATAGTACATATGTACCATTTACATAATTTATAAGTAAAAATGCATAGTTTGGGATTTTGTGCTCAAAATAATTTGTGGTTAAAAATTCTTGATGATCACTTTCAAAGGTGTGATCAGAAAGGATGTTGCTGAGCTGAGGAACAGGAAATGGAGAGGCAGACTTGTGACTTAGTAGTATACTTTTTTAAACTAAAAGATTTTCTCTGGGACCAGCAGTTGGCGTAATGGCTATGTCACTGGACTCCCGTGTAGTCGACCATGGTTCAAATTCCGGACCCAGTGACTTAAATTCAGGCCAGGCGCATGTGTGACCATGCCCAAGATCCCAAGAGGAGAATGGAGGAAAAGGGATTGCAGTATAGTCATCCTCCTTGGGGGGTGATTTTTCACTTTCTGTCTTTGTCTTTTTGGCGAGTGCACATACCCTATAGCAAAAACCACTCAAAATAAATAAATAAAAATAAAAGAATCTCTCCGTAGCCACTATTACAGAGCTGCACAGTAATATTTAGATCCACAAAATTGACAAATGACTAAAACTCTCATTTTAAAAATATGTAATCAAAAGTTGTAAAGATTACTGAAAAATTTATCTTCCGAGATTATTTTATAACCTATCTCAGTACCAAAATTTACATTTTTCTTTATGTAAAAATTCATAGCTTGAGCTGTTATGATAGTCCCATTTATCTACAATTACTCATAGATTATAATAAGTTTTATAATTAAAAGCTATTGAATTTTTACATTAAAATATACTAAATCTATTAGAATATGATTGAAAGCTAGTGGAACAGGTAGCATGGGGGGTGAGATATTCATATAGGATATTAATGCAAAAATCTTTGGTCATATTTAGTGTTGTTACTGATATAAAGTGATAGCCTTATCATGAAGGTGAAATCTGTGGAATCAAAATGTGCTTATATGTTATTTTTACCTGAATTACCCTTAGTGTAGCATGGAGTTAATTCCTGGTCTAACCTGAAAGCAGTAACCTGTTTTAAAAGAGTGAGAGAATAGGATCTAGTTCTTTCTGTTTTCCCTTTACCATCCAGAGTCCACACTATATTTTATTTGAACTCCTCATTTCCTTTGTTCATCCTAGAGCTCATGCATGCACACATAAGAATAGGAGAGAGACATGAGCACCCTCCATAGAGACTGGTCACATCGAGCTCTTCCTCCAGTCCTCCAGCCCGTCAGATCTTTGACACTCACATGTGTGCCAGACATGTTTTAGGCCAACTGGGTGAGGGATTCAAATTGCAGTTGGTCTATGGGATTTGCCGTTTTTTTTTTTTTTAATTTTTTTTTTCTTTTTTGTTTTTTGAAGAGGTTTTTGCTGTAGGGCGCATGCGCTTGCCAGACAGAGAGAGACAGAGAGACAGAAAGTGAGAAATCCCCCCCCCCCCCAGGGGAGATGGCCACGCCGCAATCCCTTCTCCATTCTCCTCTCGGGATCTTGGGCACGCACGCACATGCGCCCAGCGTGAGTTTTAAGCCACCGAGTCCGGGACGCGAACCACGGTCGACTACATGGGAGTCCAGCGACATAGCCATTATGCTAACTGCTGGTCCCGGATTTGCTGTTTCCCGAGCAGCCCATCACCACTGCACTATGGAGCTGGTCCCCTACATTTATTTTTAAGGACCACACATTAATCAGTTTTTGTCTATTTAATGGTTTTATTAGTTAACTGGAATTTTTAGCACTTCAATTCAATGTATAGTCAATTCAGTATACACTTATTCTGAGCTATATTTTATGCTAGGTATTTTTTGGGCACTAGGAATATTGGGATGGGTAAGTTTTGATTTCTGCCTTTCAGAGTCAACAAAATGGTAAAAGAAACAGAAAAGGCTATTCCTGGAGCTAAGAGTAACTAAATATAAATACATATATTATTCTACAAGTTTCAACAAATTATTGAAATAAATGTTGCCTTTTTTATGACAAGTATACCTAAATTATATTTATAATTCTGATTTACTTCAGCATAACTAGTAAATTTGTACTGTGTTGGAATTTGACACATTATTGCTTGGTGGATAATAGATCTACATAAAGAATCATTTTACTTCAGCATATCTTTGCTTCTCTGTTCTTCTAAATGTTTTTGTTTAATGTTAGAAAGACTATAAAGAGATTTGAACCCTCTTTCAGAAATCACTGTTCCACTTTTGATTTTAGTTAACATAGACACCACACACTGAATTGTCAGCCTCACAAGCTAATGGATGATAGCTTAATATAACGAACTTCTTGGGATTTAGTCACAGTCACAAATGTGTTTTCTGTTCATTTCATTCTCCTAATTTTATAAATGGAACTTGTTTGTAATATATTGAGATAGTGGCTTAAAATAATTGGCCTCTAGGATTTTACTATGATGGAACAGTGATGTACATATATATTTTCCTTAAAGGGAAAAAATGATCTTTTAAAGACTGATTTTGGTATTCCTTGACTGTTTACAGTCTTGGAGATTCATACATTTTCATGATATAATCTGGAAACAGTAACCTGTTTTAAAAGAGTGAGGGAATAGGGCCTAGTTTTTCCTGTTTTCCTTTTACCATCCAGAGTCCACATGGAGCAAGATGGTCTCAGATTTTATGGTGAAAAGTGATTTAGCAGAGTACTTTCATGCTTCGCCTCAGCCCACACTCCGTTTAAAACTGCTGTGCTCCACAGTCAGGGCCTAATGGAAAGTCTGGGATCTATTCCTGGTCTAAACTAAAAGCTGGACATTGTGGCCTGTGCCCATAGTCCCAGCTGCGCTGGACACTAAGTCAGGAGGATCAACACAAAGTGAAACCCTGTTTTTTTTTTTTTTTTTAAGGTTTTTGTCATAGGGTAAGTGTGCTTACTGAAGAAGGGAGAGAGGGAAAGTGAGAAATCACCCCTCAGGGTGGATGGCCACACTGCAGTCCCTTTTTCTTCCCTTCTCTTAGAATTTTGGGCATGTTCATGCATACACATGCTCACGCACACATATGTGCGCAGTGTGATTTTAAAGCCACTGTGTCTGAGTATTGAACCATGGTCTACCATGTGGGAGTTCAGCACCTTAGCTGCTATGCCACCTGCTGGCCCCTGAAAACCCTGTCTTTAAAGAAAATAAAAATTCCTTTTCAGGGTTCTTCTAAGGGCTCCACTTTTTATAGAGTATAGATTTAGAACCGTGTAATAAGCTGGAAGGGTCCTTAGTGATACAATTGATTTGTAAAATTAATGATTCCCTTTAGGTAAATACCATTATTTTTTCTAGGAAAAGATTGCTCCCCATTTTTTTTTTTTTTTTTGCTATAGGTCATGTGCACTCACCAGAGAGACAGAAAGCGAGAAGCACTCACCAGAGAGAGAGAAAGCAAGAAATCACCTCCCAAGGAGGGATGGCCATGCCGCAATCCCTTCGCCTCCATACTCTTGGGATCTTGGGCATGCATGCATACGCGCCAGGTGTGAGTTTTTTTTTTGTTTTGTTTTTGAGAGGTTTTTGCTATAGGGTGTGTGGGCTCACCAGAAAGACCGAGACAGACAGAGAGATAGAAAGTGAGAAATCCCCCCCTGGGGGGACACACTACAATCCGTTCTCCATTATCCTCTCAGGATCTTGGGCATGCACGCACATGCACCCAGCGTGAGTTTAAGCCACCGGGTCCCAGACTCGCACTGCGGTTGGCTACATGGGAGTTCAGTGACATAGCCATTACGCTAACTGCTGGTCCTAGTGCCCTGTGTAAGTTTAAGCAACTGGGTCTGGGACTAGAACTGCAATCGACTACATGGGAGTCTAGCGACATAGCCATTATGCCAACTGCTGGTCCCAAGATTGCCCCTTCTTGTGCCTGTCTACTTGCTTTTACTTTGTTTGCCTTTAGATTTTAGCAAATCCCTTAAAGTTGAACTTAGTAATATGTTAAACTATTTGCTTACTGATCTACTACTGCTTTCCCTTGAGTTCTACATCTGCACATTGAACCAACTGTGGATGGAAAATATTCTGCATAGTTAAGTATACGATGGTTGTGCCTATATCTTAACATGTATAAACTTTTTTCTTGTCATTATTTCTGAAACAATATTTATATAGCATTTACATTGTAATAGGTATAAATAATCTAGAGATGATTTAAAGTATGAGGAGGGATATTGTTGTTGCTTGCAGATATTATACCATTTTATATCAGGGACTTGAATATCTGAATTTTGGTATCCACAGGGGTCCTGGAGCTAAGCCCTGTGGATACTGAAGGATGACTGACTTTCAATGTGAAATAATAGGATGCTATTTCTGATGAATTATCTAATTAATTTTCATTTTAATGTAGGCTCTGAACCAAGTTGTCCTCTGGGATAAAATTGTTCTGAGAGGTGATAATTTGAAGCTGTTTTTGAAGGATATGAAAACAAAATATTTTTTCTTTGACGATGGAAATGGTCTCAAGTGAGCAAATCTTTTTTTTTTTTTTTTACATTTAATAAGATGTGAATCAAAGATACAGTGTATTTTATTTTGCAGAAAAATAATAGAAGATAATAAAAGTTGGGAGAGAAATACAGGTCTAAACTAGAAGACTGGGTAGAAGTACAAGCTGGGATCTAAAATAAGTAATCCGTTCTTTTGCAGTATTTGAGATGTAATAGTCAAAGTAATAAAGGCTTATAGTTTATATTCTAGATGTACAGGGGGCACGGACTTGCCTATATGTGGTACAGCGCTTATCTTTGCATTTCAAATGACATGAGAAAGTAGTTCTTTTTTGCAGATTAGGATGTCTGTTAGGAATAACTATAAATAAAGCATTTGATGCCATAATACTTGCTTTAAAATGTTTTTATGGAGCTACAAGTGTTTCTGCTGACTTATGGTTATTATATCTTTTTATAGGGGAAACAGGAATGTCACTTTGACCCTATCTTGGAATGTTGTACCAAATGCTGGAATTCTACCTCTTGTGACAGGATCAGGACACGTATCTGTCCCATTTCCAGATACATATGAGATAACGAAGAGTTATTAAATTATTCTGAATTTGAAACAGCATATTTTTATACTTAATGAATTGTATCTCATTTATTTCTTCCCTTGCATTTTCATTTGTTTTTGTTTTTGTTTTTTTTCTTTTTTGGGGGGGAGGGCGGTATAAGAACTAACATTTAAAAGGCATATTTGAAAGGAAAAGTTAATGGACTACTTAAACTTAATTTTACAAACATA
The DNA here is from genome assembly GCF_000334495.1 of Tupaia belangeri chinensis. NCBI lineage: Eukaryota > Metazoa > Chordata > Mammalia > Scandentia > Tupaiidae > Tupaia > Tupaia belangeri. Next base: position 300,076 of record NW_006159871.1, on the reverse strand, counting down.
AAAACAAGGCCACCAGAGTGGAGTATTATAAGAATAAGACAAGTACATTGTAAGGATTTATAATGGATATTTATTTGAAGTAGTCCCTGTGTTTCTGTTATTCTTTATGGAGTACAAAGTGAGCATGAAGGGTAGTTAATATGTTCAGGTGCCTGTAGAGTCCTAAGAACTCTGTAATTTATGCCTTGCATTCATGCAAGTTCACATTTGATGTGATTTAGAAGTAGACATTCTCTCTTATCTCTTTTAGGTTATGTTTGAATACTGGAAAAATTTCTGTGGTTATTTATTAGAAGTCTGGTTCACAAAAAGCCAAAAGTGATGACATTTTATTCCATTTGTCTTAGGAATACCCATATGCTTGTTATTCTTACAGGTGACTAGCAACTTTCTCCACTTAAAAACTAAATACCTCTTTATATGCTGTGTATCATCCTAACACATTTTAAAGTCTCTTAAGTCAACTCTGTCTTTCAGTGCTTTCTGTAAAAATGTTCCTTTGTATTATATCTTTGTATAATTTTTAGCTTTGCCATTGAAAGTTAAAAATGTTTGCATGATTTACACTCTTGAGTTAAGTTCATTTTAGTGAGCATGCCTAGTGCCACTAAGTGGTAATTATTTCCAGTTTTCTGTAGGTCCACATTTTAATTATTATTGGGGTAATTAATATTTGTGGTGTGCTTTTTCAGTTACAAAGCACTCACATATATTTTATTGTATGTTATCCTCAGTAGTCTGATGAGGTACGTGATACAAGTGTTAGCTCTTTTCAGATGAAGAAACTGAAACCCAGAAGTTTATTGCATTGCTGTAAGGCTAAACAGCTGGCAAGGATGGAGTTGAAACTTGAATTGAGGTCTGATTCTCTAGGCTTGTCTTTTTTCTTATACCTCAGGTTACAGACTAATCAGATTTTACTTATAAATAAGAAAGCATACTTTTTGTTATCTTAGGCACTCCTTTAATTACTTCTAGAAGAGGTTTCCTATTCAGTATGGAAGTGACTAATTTTTAAGCTGCCAACAACTTACATAAAGTAATACTTTATTTCGTTTTCTGTATAAACTCCTTTCATTTATATTAAAAGTAAGAAAATATAAGTATGTGAAAATAATTTAGGGGTTAAATATATAACTTATCATTAAATATACAACTGTATTTAATGCTTCCTTTTTCCCTGTAGTGGGCAAATAAACAGCTTCAATGATTGCAACTGCAAATCAATTACCCTTAAAAAGAAGACCAAACACTGTAGTTACACTATCAGCAGTAACCAAAAAGGGCTACTATTTTCTAAGAACTGTTTAAATTAAAACATTTGTTACATTTACCTCATATGAAATATATCATTATTTAATTGCATTGATTTTAACAGGTATTATATGTAGGTCATGTAAAAGCACGTGAGTATAAGTTTTTAAAACTAGCAGAAAGGTTAGAGGTATAATACGGATACTAGATTGGATTTGGCTGCTAGCTTCTCATTAAACTTTTCAGGGTCTTGGTTTCTTTATCTGTAAAGTGACAGAGTTGGGCTAATTAACTTAAATGGTGGTTCTTTCATACCACACAAGTCTAAAATTTGTTTTACCTATTCAGCAAAGAGATTGAACAGAAAAGCATCTTAATAATGTGAAGACAGGAAGGTGATTGAAAGACTAATACATCATTCATATTGATCTGACTGTATTTCTCTTAGCTTTTGCACCAGAACATTTAACCTCATTTAGTTTATACAAAAACTAGACATGAAAACTTAAAATCTGTAAGTGTCAAAACTTAAAAATTGGGTATATTCTTCTTAAGGAGAGTGTGTACAATGAGCTTTCAGTCCTGGTCACACATGGGGACTGGTTTAACAGTTCATTTATACCTCTATGCCGTGTAAGTCTGTTAGTCTGGTACAGATTAATGTTGAAATTTACTTGAGTTACAGTTTGTTTATTTGACAAACCCACTTGTTTGGACTTTGAAGAAGAGAAGTAGAAAAGCTCAATGAGCACAATGTGCATAAAGCTGTTCATTTTTACATAACTAAGGGAAACTGCTCAGGACAAGAATGCTTCAAAATGGGTATAAGGAACCGCCGTCTCAGGAACTCATTTTTGGGTGCGCACAGTTCTACTAGTCATAATTCTACATTTAAAAAAATTGACGTCTTCAGTTTGATAACCATATCATCTACCTTCGTCTCAATGTGTCAAGTAATCTCAAGTGTTCAAAGACGCAAACCTCCTCATTTCTAAAAACCCAAGTACATTTAGAAATGTCTGAGCCCAGAGATGATTCTGAGAAAAGAGAATAATTGCAAGACACATGCTTAAAGTAATTATGGTTAGAAATGAATTAATTTTAAATGCAGTGCTCACATACTCTTCTGTAGCACTTTGACCCAGACAAACAGCTCTATCAGTGTTTTTTATTCCTCTAATTGATTACATTGTGGTTTCTTAGTGCTGAAAGGGAAATAACAAAAAGCTTCATCAATTCCTAAGGGTGTATTAAGGAAAGTGGATTATTTTGTACTTCTTTTCCTGAAATTATTTTATAAGTCTTTGGTGGGTCCTGGCCAACCACTTAATAGCACTAAGAGATGGACTGGAAGGTGATAAATGAACAGTTTTCACTGTAGTTTTTAATCTAAAGCTGAGAGATCTAAAGCTTTGGATCTTTAGGGTATAGATTAACAGAGGTGTTATTTTGTAATACTTTGAATTGACATGAAATGGGTTTATGGGGGTAAAAAACCATAAGCTGTGAACTTTGGTAATAAACATCCATTTCAGAAGCTTTCCTTGCTTTTAGCAGAGAGCTTGTGTACATTATGTGTGACTTCCAGTGACTTAAAGAGATCTATTTCAAAAAGTTGTTGCATGTTTTTGATGCAATTTGGGAAATTGTTTACTTCACAAATACAAATTCATAAAAAAAATTCATGAAAATACTGAATATATGTTTGAGGATTTTCTTAATTGCAATAAATATTCAGCATTTTTTCTAATCAGACAAACAGCTCTATCAGTGTTTTTTATTCCTCTAATTGATTACATTGTGGTTTCTTAGTGCTGAAAGGGAAATAACAAAAAGCTTCATCAATTCCTAAGGGTGTATTAAGGAAAGTGGATTATTTTGTACTTCTTTTCCTGAAATTATTTTATAAGTCTTTGGTGGGTCCTGGCCAACCACTTAATAGCACTAAGAGATGGACTGGAAGGTGATAAATGAACAGTTTTCACTGTAGTTTTTAATCTAAAGCTGAGAGATCTAAAGCTTTGGATCTTTAGGGTATAGATTAACAGAGGTGTTATTTTGTAATACTTTGAATTGACATGAAATGGGTTTATGGGGGTAAAAAACCATAAGCTGTGAACTTTGGTAATAAACATCCATTTCAGAAGCTTTCCTTGCTTTTAGCAGAGAGCTTGTGTACATTATGTGTGACTTCCAGTGACTTAAAGAGATCTATTTCAAAAAGTTGTTGCATGTTTTTGATGCAATTTGGGAAATTGTTTACTTCACAAATACAAATTCATAAAAAAAATTCATGAAAATACTGAATATATGTTTGAGGATTTTCTTAATTGCAATAAATATTCAGCATTTTTTCTAATGAAAATGAGTTTTGTTTATAAGTAAAAAGTATGCATTTTAAAAGACTTTCAGATTTATGCTTTTTATGTGAAGCTGCTGAACTAAAAGTAAATGGAAGAAACCAAGACTAGTAAACTGAAGTTGTGATTTTTTTGTTTTCTTTTGGTATGGGTGGATGGGGGGAGGTTAATTACACCTAAAATATCTTTTCCAGAGACTGTACGCTCCTATATTAGACTGTAAGCTCTTTGAGGGCAGTCCATCAGATTTATCTTTGTATCTTCCCCAGCACCTAGCATAGTGCTTTTGCACAGAATAGGCACCCAATAAAATATCGTTGGTGAATGTATATATTGTGTTTCTAATGTGACCAGACCATAGGGACTGTTTGTCATTAACATTGTTTTGTAAGTGCTGTTTTTCTTTTTTCTTTCTGGAGTCCTGGTGACATTAGATCTGACTGTTCTTCCTCTTTCAAGCTTAGTTAGACTGACAAGGTGGATGCTGTTTCTGCAGTTGCTGTGATCTGTGCTGTTCCAGCCAGGCTTTTCATAAAGAGAGGCAAATGATAGTGGTTAGTAATAGACTGATATATAAGTTACTTTAACCTTTTTTTTTTTTTTGGTCGGGTGTTAGACCCGACCAAAAAAAAAAAAAACCAGATCTAATGTAAACCTGACTGAAAAAAATTCCCAATATGCCTATCTAGGGATAGCCCAAGAAACGTGTTGAAACATGCAGCTTTCTCCATCTGAAATGCGAGTATCCAGTGAGCTACCAGTTTCTTGGGTATAAAGCTGTATTGGCTTACTGCTACCTCACTAGCTCATCACACTGCACTGAACCTGCTCGGTTGTGGGAATTTTACTGTTTTTATCTCAGGAGAGAAGAGTTTCTCAAAAGGAATATTTACCATTGAACTCAGGCAACCAAAACCACAGAAATTCTCCCTTTAAAAACAATGAATTTAAAGGGTAGATTTTTAAGTTAAATTTGTTCTATCAGGGATGATGATAAGAGTTTGATTAGAATTTGTTTTCTCCCAATCTGTGGAACCCTGTGCCAGAACTTTTTTTTTCAGTTCTTAGATGTTACCCTCACACTCTTGTCCTTTTCTCTTTCTCTAGGTAAAATGTTAATGTAAGAATTCTTGTTTCAGTAGATTTGCCTGATTAATGAGTTATCACTGCAGGAAGTAAATGTACCACTTCACTAGGTAGATCTTAGAATATAACCAAATAAGTTTGAAGGAGCTTCTAAGCTTTCCCTTTTGTGAAAAAAAAAAAAAAATTACTGAAAAATCTTTATTGTCTAGAAATACATAAAAACAATCTGCAAAAGATGCTATTCTCTCATTTACCCATCTTCCTCTTATTCAACACCTCTGATACAAAGAACGTTATTACATCTTAGTGAAACTTCACACAGATGTCCAGACAACACCTCATCTACGTATTCTGTGTTTGCAAGCTGCATGTTCATATACCCGTCTTCAGATGCCAGGTAATCCTTAAACTCCATTCCCCACTTGAGTTTCACCATCACTGGCCTTTCTGTTAATCCATTGAGGAAAAGTTTGGGATAGAGGTAAACTCATTGCAATAACGCGAATGCTGCAGGCTGCTAGTCGCAGACCCTGCTGCTGCCAGTCCTGCGTGACTGGACTAGCTACCTTGTTGTTTTTATTTTTTCCCAGTTTGTTATGGGGTGTGTACACTCACCATAGAGAGAGAGAGGAAAAGTAAGTCATGCCCCAGGGGAATGGTCACGCTATAATCTCTTCTTCACTCTTGGGATTTTGGGCACACATCACACACAGCAGGCGATGTTTAAGCCTCCAGGTCTAGGACTCCAACAATGCAGTTAGCCATGTAGGATCTAGCTGCCTTAACCTCCACACCACCTGCTAGCCCAAGCCTTCCCTTTTCATGTGTGTAATTTGTACACATCCTACTCATGTATCTGTTGAGTATAGTTGGAAATAGGCATCTGGGAGTTAAAAAATAAAGGGGCTGATTAGTTTGTATTTGAGACAACAGAGCCTCTGCTCATTTCTTCCAAAGGCTACCACTTTTTTACCGGAAGCCCCACTCCCTTGCTTGTTAGGACTGACTGCAACCTCCCTAGTAAATGAGTACAAAGAGACGGAATCTACTGGCTGTGAGTGCGGATGAGGAGGGTTCCGAAATGCATTGTGGGATCTGAAACATCTATCTTAAACAATGGAATTGAATCCTGTTAAACGTCTTTCCAAAGTTGTGTGGCTATCACCCAGATTAATCTGAGAATTCTGCTGCAGCCTCTGCATCTACTTGAAGAACACCCTAAATGATCTTAATACTCATATACAGAGACAGCCAAGGATTGGAAATTACACTTAACTTTCAATTAAGTTCTTATATGCCATTTTATAAGGAGAAACTGATTAGTGCCTGATTGTAGCTCTCAGCTCAACATTTAGAAACTCAAATATTAGTTAAAACAACAATAATAGAATAACATAAAAACTTCAGTTTAAGAAAATTATTTCTTGCTCTTGTAAAGAAATTGAGTGTTCAGTGTTCTACATGTGTGACTGAAGAACCCAGGAGCCTTCCACTTTGTGACTGCCACCCCATTATTCTCAATCTATCACTGGAAAACAAGAACAGAGAAAGCTAACCTTAATTAGCATGGCTGACGGTATCACACACTACCCACTCATATTCCAGGACAGGACAAGTTGTACCTCAAGTGTAGGCTCATGATGTGCCAGACCAACCTAGAGTACTCGTGAGAGCAGAACTGATTTCCATAAAGCAGTCTGTCCTTGTGTACAGTTTTATGTTCCTTCTAATTGAAGACCACTGCTCTACCATACCTGTATAAGATTAGAAATTTCTAAGTCTTGGAGGAGTCATATGACTGTCTATATATTGCCAATTTCCCAAGTTGATTTTTCCAAGTGTTGAATTTGGTCTATATAGGAGTTTGCAAGCTCTGATGAATGTCTAAATGTATCTTACATTTCCCTGATTACTAAAATGTTAGACTTCTGTTCATATGTTTATTGCTTATTTGGATTTCTTTTGTAAAGTACCTGTTCAAGTTTTACATATTTAAATCATCTGGCTTACTCATTTGTAGAACTTTAAATATACTGAGTCCTCTGTTAATTACATGTATTGCACTCCCTAGCTAACCCATTGTACTGTTTTCATGATGCCTTTTGATAAATCAAAGTTCTTAATATAATCAAATTTATCAAATTTTTCTTTCATTGGTTAGTGTTCTTTCCTGATTGCCCAGCAATGTGGGCAGGTTATCAGGTTTAAAGTTAGAAATACCTAGATTTGGATTCTGGTATTGCCACCTTCTTCTAGCTATGTGAACTTGGCAAGTTATACTAGTTTCATAACAGAGAGTGACTTCTTCAAGCATTGTTTGATACTGTGTGCTTGATATATATTTAACAACTCATTTAATGCTCACAACTCTATGATGTAGGTACTATTATCATTCCCATTTTAAAGAAGGAAGAGCTGAGATAAAGATAGGTAACTTGGGAACCAGCAGTTAGCGTAATGGCTATGTCGCTGGACTCCCACGTAGTCGACTGCAGTTCGAGTCCCGAACCCGGTGGCTCAAAACTCACGCCGGGCACGTGTGCGTGCGTGCCCAAGATCCCAAGAGGAGAATGGAGGAGAAGGGATTGCGGCGTGACCATCCCCTCTGGGGGGTGATTTCTCGCTTTCTGTCTCTATCTGTCTGTCTGGCGAGTGCACGTGCCCTATAGCGAAAACCTCTCCAAGGAAAAAAAAAAAGATAGGTAACTTGCCCAACCCTATTTGGGTAGTTGTTGATAAAGCCAGTGTTTAAACCTTGGCATCTGCCAGAATCTGAACTCTCCTTCATATATCCTTATGCTATTTGCTTAGAAATGTGAGAATAATTATACCTTTTCTTCAGAATTACTATGAGAAATACATGGGAAAGGACCTCCCGGCATTGTTAGAACAGGTTTTTATTATCTCTGAAATATAGGACATGGAGGGGATTTGAGGAAACAGAACTGAAAGAGGGCACAGATTTTAAAGTTTTGGCAAAAATATGTGTTTTTTCTTTTATAAATAATTTGTAGAACAAGTTTCCTGTAGTGCAAAACAGTGAGTCGTGCTCTAGTGTCTATTGTAGAAGACAGATGTTCTTTGTACAACATATTTAGTTCTGGGAAGAATGAAAAAAAGTCAAGTTTCATACTTAACCATGTAGTTTAATTTACTAGTAATCCTGAGAAGTATGGCAAAAATTACATTCATTTATTCATCTGAAAAATGAATTTAAGAAAAGCTGGAGAAACAAAACTTTGCCTGCAAATTGTAGTGAAAGATGAAATTCACCAGACAATGTTGATTTTAATCTGGCTATTGCAATAGGAATGTTCATTTCTCCCAAAGAATATCTCAAAGAAAAGGAAGAAGACTTGAGGTTTTATAGAGGTAGTAAACCAGGGAGACATGAGAAATGGTGGATAATGAATGGGTTCTTGGATATACAAGGAGAGGTACTCCCTTGAAGTTGGCTGTTTTTTCAGAACATAAAGTGGGGGACTTTTAAATCATTGCTTTCACCTGTGAGTTCAGGACTCAGAAAATGCTTATTATTGTCCTAGTACTTGGAGAGTTAAACAAAATGCTCAACCTTCTAGTGTATGAGCAAGGTCATAGCTCAGTTGTCCAGGAAGTTACAGTGGTTATGCGCCTACCAGGAGACTAAGCATCCCAAAGACAAGAGGAAACTAAAATAATTCTCTCTAAAATGGTTCATCACTTTACAACTTAAAGATGGGTAGTTTATTACCACTAGCCTTTTATACTTATACATCAAGAAGTTCAATTAAGTATTTGTTCAGCATTTTTTATAGCCTAAGCATTTTTATTTAAAATCAGTGCATTACATACATTATTATTTTTCTTCATTAGTCATATGTCTGTGTAATCCTTCAAAACTTTCTCAATAGTCAAATATTCCCTTAAGATGGTTAATATGTCCTCAAATGTTTTCATTTGCCTACCCATTCCTACTAATTAGAAATACATATCTGATAAATAGCAATAATTTCTATGTTGAAAAGGGTAGTGACTGAGAAGAAGACCAAATATTTTTTGATGTCCCTTATTGATTGTTAAAAATAATTATATGTTCACTAGAAATTGGAAGAATAGCACAGAGAGGTATTGTCTATCCTTCACCTAGTTTTCCCTCATGGTAACATCTTAACTATAGTTCACTATCAAAACATAGAAATTGACTTTGGTATAATTCATAGACTTCATGTAACAATAGCTTCATCAGTTCTACATTACTCATTGTGTTATACAGCTTCCTACCACCACCCCCCGCCCCCCAACACACACACACACACAAAGTGCAGGTATGCTTGTCAGAGAGAGGGGGAGAAAGCACATCTACCCTATAGGGTATGCTTATTCCACAATCTTTTCTACCATTTTTCCATCCTGTTGCAATCTTGGGCATGTATGTACATGTACCTAGCATGTTTTCTGGGGCCTCCAGGGACAGGATTCTAGCTGCCTTCTTCATGTTGGATCCAGCTCCTTTAGCCACTAACTATGAGCCTGGCTTCATAGCTTCTTATAATGATCAAGAAACTGGGTTTATACTCTGGAATTGGGTGTGGAATACAGACAGCTTCTCAAAACACCTTACACTTTCTTAGGAGTTTTTTATTTTATTTTATTTTTATTTATTTATATTTTTGTCTCGTAGTAAAGTCAGGATTTCTCAGCCCTGCCTTTAAGATTTCTCCAGTTGTCTTAGAAAATCACGAAATAAAGTATTGTAATTGCAGTGACTATTAATTAAAGAATGAACATTAAAGTGAGTTGGAGACAGAGGGTAACATCTCAATTGTTACACTGAGTCACCTAGCCATAATTCTATGGGTGCCATGGGCTAGGAAGGTTAAGTTCCTAGATGACTGACAGGCCCTTCCCTGAGTGAAAGCACTGAGGAACTTCAATGAACTAGATGACCTGTGTACAGTTTTCAGGCTTAGGGTAGTTGGTCATACTGGCATGTTGTTGACCCTTGTGTGTCCTGTCAGCTGGTAAGTTGCTTAAACTCCAAGAAGAAACTTAAAAGCTATCCACAGTGTGGCTACTATAAGAGATTATCTTATCCAACAGATGATCTAGCCTATTTGTTTCTGTGGTATGTCTTTGGGTTGCATTAAGTGTTGAGTCTTAGGGAATATCAGTAAAGTTCTTATTCAAAGAGTCAGGTGAGCTGCATTTCCTAGGATTGCTGGGTTGTTAAATGAGGCTGGATAAATTGATCCTTCCAAATATGTCTCCTTGTGTTGGTCATTTCCTTTCTGGCAAGGAAGATCCTCTTTGTGAGAGAAAAGATCTCCAGGAGAACCTGTGAAAGTATTTTGGTATATTTTTGTGTGCTTTTGTGACACACTTACACTGCACACACATAAAATTAAAATTTCATGGGATATGGGAATATTTATTCTTTTTTCATGTCCTTTTATAAAAGCTGGCAGTTATTACCTCATAAACCAACTTCAAAACTCCTTGTTTAAAAAAAGTCAGTTCAAACAGCAATAGGAATTAAATTAGGAGCGAGACAATTTGTAATAACAGTTATAATTTACTGGCTATCTATTATGTAGTAAGTAATTTACAAAAAACATGATCACTTAGAGTAGGATTCACACATTATTTTAACGTATGTTTACTGTGCTCCTACTTGTTAGGCACTCTTCTAGTTCCTAAGCACAGGACTGGCCAAGGCAAGAAAAGAAAGGAAAAAAAAAAGGAAACAAAAATTCTGTTCTTGCAGAACTTACTACCCAGTGGAGGAGGAGCTAATAAATACATTTGAATGTAAAAAATATTTTCAATCCTAAATTAAGTACTATGGAAAAGAAAAATAATCAGAGAGGAATGATAGGGAGTACTGAGACGGTAGTGTAAATAAGATGGTCAGCTTCTTTCACAAAGTGATACCTGAAGATGGGAGAAGTCCAAGGGATGAGTTGAAGAGAAATCCTGGCCAACGGAATGTCAAGAGCAAGACTGTGACAGTCAAGGGATAGGATAGGGGTGTGATATAGATGTGAAAAAGCCAACTTAAGAAATTTAACTCCAAGTCAGGCAACAAGAGGTTCTTAATTCCGATATAGCTGAGAGTAAAGTCAGTGTTTTTGCTATTCAAATAAACGTGTACTAGTTCCTGCTTACCTACTATGCATCATGATCTAATCTCCTACTCTAATATTTGATGGCCACCTAACATTTTCTGGCGAAATAAAGGAGTCAAGGAACTTGTAAACAGAAGAAAGATACTCAACCCTTTCCAGCAAGCTTTACACAGATTAAGAGAAAAAAAGGCAAATATTAGGAAAAGCCATGATGTTGGAAAAGTCATGGTATATTTTTCTGTTTTTCTGTGCAAAATGCATCCTGACTTTCCTAACAACCCAATATATCCACTGCATTGCTATCTCAACTAATTAAAAAATTAGTGTTAGAATAATTTTCTCTATAAATTAAGTAGTTTTAATTCAGTATAATTCATAAATGGAAAGACATCCTGTGTTCTTGGATCAGAAAAATCAATATGCTTAAAATGTCAGTTATTACCCAGATAAACTTACATATTCAATGTGATTCCAATCAAATTGTCAGAGGTAGGAAAAACAAAATAAAATTTGAAATAATAAAAACCCCGTATTACCAAGGCAAAACTGCAAAAAGAACAAAGTAGGAGGCATCTCAATATCTGACTTCAAAATTTATTTATACAAAGCAATAATAATCTAAACGGCATGGTGGGGGCACAAAAATAGACACATAGACCAATGAAACAGAATGGAGAATCCAGAAATAAACCCCAAATCTTATGGCCACATGATTTTTGACAGAGTACAAGACAATAGAGAGCTGAAAATAATCTTTTTGAAAGAACTGCATAACCACTTGAAGAAAAATGAAACTGGACTCCTATATCTGACAATTAACAAGAATCAAGTCAAAATGGATCAGAGATTTAAATGTAAAGCCACAAACTGTAAAACTACTGGTAGAACACTTAAGGGAAACTTGAAAACATCGAAGTAGGCAAAGATTTCTTAAAACCCGTAAAGCATAGGCAATAATACCCAACATAGACAAATGATTTTATATCAAGGTTAAAAGGTTCTTCACAGCAAAGGAAACAATATGTAGAGTGAAAAGACAACCCTCAGAATGGGAGAAAATAGCACATTATTCCTCAGACGCGTTAATAACAAGAAAATATAGGGAACTCAAACAGCTCAAACATTAAAAAAAATAATTCAATTTAAAAAATGGGCAAATAAATTGAATAGACAACTCTCCAAGGAAGACTTACGAATAGCCAAATGGCAAAAATGTTCAAAGTCTCTTGTCCTAAGGGAGATACAAATTAAAACCATAATGAGATCCCATTTAACTTCAGTTAGAATGGCTAGGATCAAAAAAATAAAGAACAAGAAGTCCTGGCAAGGATGTGTGTAAAGCGACCCCTCTTACACTGTTGATGGCATTGCAAATTAGTATAACCTCTGTGGAAAACAATATAGAGGTTCCTCGAAAACCTACAAATAGAACTACCATATGACCCAGTAATTCTACTCCTTGGTATTTATCCAAAAGATAAGAAAACACTGAAGTCAGAGAGACACCTGCACATCTATGTTCATTGCAGCATTATTCATAATTGCTAAGACATGGAATCAACCTAAGTGTCCAAAAACTGATGACTGAGTTGGAGAACTGTGGGCACATACATACTGTGAAATATTACTCAGACGTAAGAAACAATGAGACCCTATCATTTGATTCAAAGTGAATGTAGAGGACTTAATGTTAAGTGAAGTGAGTCAGACTTTAAAATATACACACTATATATCCCCACTCAATATGAACTGAATGTCTACAATGTATGACAAAATTGAAGGATCTGAAGATATGATAGTAGAGAGGATAAGTGTAGATACCAGAGACTATAAGGGAATGTAGTGGGTGATAGAAAATGAGTGGAAGAGGATGGGGGGTGGGGGGGAGAAGAGAAGACACATGTAACAGACAAAAGAATGTAAATCTCTGTTGAAAGGAAAAAATCTGTATTTTTTTATTTCTAAAATTAAAAAATATACAGTTGCTAGAGAGAGAGAAGCAATTTTCAACAGTACAGTTTTCCTGTTTTCTTGATTTCAAAATTTATTTCTGTATGATTAAAAAGTACTACCATAGAACCTTTGGTATGGCACTATATACAATGTAGGCATATACCTTGAACTCTAGTACTTCATTTTACCTTCATAAGTAGAATTTTCTTTATTCTGACCATATGTGCTCTTATGAAAAGGTTTAGAAAAACAAAACAAAAAGTATTATCTTTATGGTGATCTTTTTCTCAAATGCTTATCTTTTTCTGATGCCTTGTCCTTTGGTGCCCTCTGGTGACATAGCTGGGAGAAAACAAGAAGTGGTCTGTAAATCTTGCTATGTACATTGGATATAACATGTAATTTACAACACAAGAAGGTATAAAGAAAAATTACCCGTAAGATTGGATTATACACTTGTCAGTTTATTTAGTTCATTTGCTTCAGATAAAAAATACTGAACGCTTGAGAGTGTTAAAGTGTGAGAAAGTAATGTCTAACCTCAAGTTGAGACTACACTCAAAAACCAGTATAAAAAAAAAAAAGATAAATCTTTAAGAATGAGACTAACAGAAATAAATAAGTCATCATTTCTGTGTGCAGTAAGGTGGGAATTGCCAACAATTTCTCTATTGCTGAAACAAGTAAATTAAAAGAATCATTGAAAATTATATTAAAAATAAAAATCTCAGTATATAAGAAAGAACAATATTTTTCTGGGCAATCTGAAATACTAACTGGTTGACAACAGTAGAAGGTATGTATCTACAGCTTAAAGTTTTCTGTCATTCTTACTTTCTTCTTTCTCTTGTCCTTATGTTTTAGGTATGTCTCCAGAACATAAAACTGGATTTTTAAAACTCAGTTTGATAAACTTGATGTTTTTATTGGTTATAGTGATTATTGACATATTTGGACTTGTAAGATTTTGCACTATATATATGATGTCCTTCAATGCTTATTTTTCTGTTCTTGTTTTATTTTGAATGAATTGAAATTCCTACTTGGTTTTATTTTTTTCATTCATTAATTTAAAATTTTAGTGCTACCTTTGAAATATTACCATGCATAGGTAACAAGTTCTTAAGCTAATGATTCTTAAATTAGTGCTTAAGATTATAAAGTATTAAGAATATAAGCTTCATTAGAGTTGAGATTTTTGTCTTCATACACTGCTATAGTCTCATCATCTAGAAAAGTTCTGGGCAATACAGAGACCTTAGAGTATTTTTACCATATTTATCTGTTATGACTACATGTTGCTGTTGTTCATTATGATAGATATTTTAAACCTAATGACACAAATTCGAAGTCATCCTCTTCATTTTCACTACCAATATCTTTTAGGTTAATTATGTATTTACCATTTTCTTGACTCACCATTACCACTTGCTTTTCATATCTTTTTTGTTGTTATTTCTAGGTTTTTGCCATAGGACACATGTGCTTGCCAGAGAGAGACAGAGACGAAAAGAAAAAAAGTGAGAAATCACCCACCTCCTCAGGGAGGAAGGCCAAGCCACAATCCCTTCTCCTCTATCCTCCTCTTGGGAATTTGGGCACCCATACACATGCGCCAGATGTGACTTTCAAGCTTCTGGGTCTAAGATTCAAACCATGGTAGACCATTTGGGAATACAGCATTTTAACCATCAAGCCACCTACTGGCCTGCTTTTCACATTTCTTTTTTACATATTAGTTCATTTATTATTATTTTAAAAATTTGCTATAGGGCATGTGTGTTCACCAGAGAGAGAGGGACAGAAAGTGAGAAAGAAAGCTGCTAGGTCTGAGACTTAAAACACAGTCAGCACCTTGACTACTGGCCCCTCACATCTGTTTGGAAGTCCTTTGATGAAGGAGGGATGATAGTAATACTCTTAGTTTTTGTTGATGAAAAAATGTCTTCTCCATGTTTTTGAGACGTTTTGCTGGATACTTGATATCTAGATTGAGTTATTTTCTCTCAACAATTTAAAGATATTATTATCCTATCATCTGCCTGATGATTTAGCTTTTAAGAATAAATCTGTCAGTCTAATGATTTCATCTTATTCTGCATGTTCTCTGTAACTACTTATAAGATCTTTATTTTTCTTTATGATGTAAATTGTAGTTTCCGTGTTCATGAATTCATTTCTTTTGTGGGTTCTGGAAAATTTTCATTAATAATTTCTTCCTATATATCTTCTAGTCTTGTTTTTCTTTCCTTGTGAGATTCTGCTTAGATATATGTTATACTTCACTCTGTCTTTAATGATTAACTTTTTCTTAGATTCTTTCCTTTATGTCTTCTCTTGGCTCAGTTTGAATATTTTCTTTATGTTTATATTTGAGTCCACTAATTCTCTCTTTAGCTATGTCTAATCTGCTCTTTAGTCCAGTCATAGAATTACGGTTAGTTTTCTATCTCTTAAAATTCTGTGTTTGGGGCCAGTAGGTGGCATGGTTGTTAAAGCACTGAACTTTCATTTTATACATCATCATTTTTATTTTTTTGTCTGAATAGTCTAATATCTGAAGACCTTATCTTATTGATTTTCAGTCATCTTGGTCTATCCCTTGCAAATTGGTGTGGTTTTTTTTTTTTTTAATTTTGATCTAACATCTAACAGAACTTACTCTAAAAATGTCAAGCACCTAAATTGGTGATTTTCTTGCAATTAAGATTGCATTCTCTTCTGCCTGGTTACAATTAATTTTTCTGATCTTGAACCTTAGATATTTTCACTGGTTATGACTTTTCCTAGGCATTCCAGATCCCCCTCCCGTTTCCCCAACCCCGTACACACCTGAGGATATTTGTCTTAATTATAAAGGAGAAATATAGTTGCAGATACATAGTGAAGCAGGAGGAATACATACAAGGATCAGAAGGAGACTGTCTGAAGTACTTGTGAGCACTTGTGGTGAAAGTTAGCAGAAGAACATATATAGAAACTTCATACACGCAGGACCATTGGACTCCTAACATATAAAACTTTGGGTCACCCCACCAGATTAAGAACCCTAACCAGTAGATGTAAATGGGCATGGAGGAAAGACATTGTAAATTCCAACTAAGTCTTCATGACTGGTTATAGAAATAAGGGTTGTAGAAGCTACTAATATTTTCTTACTTGTATGATCAGGTTTATATTTACCTAATTTTCCTATTTGTATTGCTCTGGATTACTTTTACACTTTTAGTCCATAGCTTACATAATATTAATGCAGGAGTACAACTGATTGGAAGGTGGATGATGAATGCAATTACTGATGAGGCATGAGACTCTTTTCAGGGACAGGATGAGCATAGTTATGTTTGTACAAGTTATTGCCTCAAGTTAGGGGGAAACTTTTTTTTAATGTAACTGTTGGAAGAATGATGAGTACAGATGTTATGTTTTCAAAGAGATAGACTGCCAAGGAAACTGTGGATTGGCAATGTCAACACCCATTTGTACAGCTTTAGAGTGTCCATAGACTATAGTAATAAGGTACATTTCTCAGACTTGCTTGTAGTTGAAACTCACTTGAAACTGATTTAGAAATGAGTTGCAAGAGAAGAGCAGCAAAATAAAAGGCACTCCTTTTGCTCTCAGCCAATTAAGACACATTTGTGAATTAACTGCCACGGCAATGGTATTCTGACCATGGCAGAGATAGAAACATCATTCTCTATCCAGTTCTTATTGTACTGGGAAATTATTTCTGTTAATCTATAAAAAGTTCCTTCAGCTCTTCCACTAGTTCTGTGTACTACCTAGATAGTCTTTTTTTTTTTTTTTTAATAATAATTTCTGGGGCCAGCAAGTAGTGTGGTGGTTAAGGGCGCTGGACTCCCACATGGCCAACTGTGGTTCGAGTTCCAGACCTGGTGGCTTGCTTTCTCACTTCCTCTCTCACTCTGTCCCTCTCTGGTAATTAAAATAAATTAATAGATAAATACAGTTAAATAAAAATCTAAAAAAATAATTTTTTGGGACCAGCAGTTGGCGTAATGGCTATGTTGCTGGACTCCCATGTAGTCGGCCGCAGTTCAAGTACCAGATATGGTGGCTTAAACTCACGCCGGGCATGTGTGTGTGCATGCCCAAGATCCCAAGAAGAGAATGGAGGAGAAGGGATTTCAGTGTGGCCATCCCCCCTGGGGGGTGATTTCTCACTTTCTGTCTCTCCATCTCTCTCTCTCTTTCTGGTGAGCACACATGCCCTATAGCAAAAAAATTCTCAATAATAATAAGAAGAAGAAGAATATTTTACTTATTATTTTAAAAATTGCTACAGGACATATGCTGTCATCAGAGACAGACAGAGAGAGAGAGAGTAAGAAAGCAAATGATCAGGCCCAGGACTCAAACCACAATCGGCCATGTGGGAGTCCAGTGCCTTAACCACAACATCACTGACTGGTTCCCATCTATTAATAGATAGACTTTTCGGACCAGTAGATGGTGTAATGGTTACATCACTAGACTCCCACATCGTTTACTGTGATTTGGGTCCTGGACCCAGTAGCTTGAAATTCACACCGTGTGTGTGTGTGTGTGTGTGTGTGTGTGTGTGTGTGTGCCCAAAATCTTGAAAGGAGAATGGATTGTGGTGCAGCCATCCCCCTTGGGAGGATGATTTCTCGCTTTCCATCTCTCTGTTTCTGTCTGTCTCTCCATTTCTCTCTGTCTCTCCAGCAAGCTCATGCACCCTTTAGCAAAAATCTCTCACTCTAAAAAGATAGACTTTTATAGTCTCTTCTGCCTATACTAAAGCAGATTATATTGTTTAAAATAAAAAATCATTGACCAATGTTATCTTCATGAGTATATATAGATACTGACAAATACTCTAATCTAGTGTTGTTAATGGGCTGAGAGACTAGGTTCTAAAAAACCAGAATTAAAAGAAGTGGTAGCCTCTGTGCAAAGGGGAGGAAAAGTAGTCAAGGGATTGATTCTGAGCATGGTGGTATGACTTTATCCCTTCTCCCCGAAGTTGCTTACCAAAGGAAGGGGAGTTTACTATTTTAACCCACATATATCAGTACACATATGTGCATTTATAATATATGAAGGGTCTTCAAAAAGTTCGTGGAAAATACCTAATATGAAAAAACAATTCATGGGGATTTTAAAACTATTTTGCACTAAAATAAATGTATGCTTTAATCCACTTTTGCACAAACTTTTTGAAGTCCTTTCATATATTATACTATAGTGTACTCCTAAGTAAAGGATAAGTTTAAAACTTTATATGTATTTATGAAAAAATTTTTAAATTTCACATTTACCAATTTCCAGTCTGCATTTCATCTACTATATAATGAAAATATTACTATAACATTACATATTCTTTTGCAACATCAATTTATATGAACTATGAAAATTAAATCAGTCTATTATTTGACATTTAGAATTTGTGAAATCTAATATTAAAAACAGTCAAATGAGTAGCCTAGTCTCTAAGTGTTTATGTATATTTACATATATTTATAATAATTTCCCTATGAAAAATCTCTAGGTAGGAAATTGCTCGTTTAGGAGATTAAAAATATTTTGTAAGTTTTCTAGTACATATTTATTATCAACTTACCTTCTGAAAAGGTTGTGGCAATTTGGCAATTAATTTTTTTTTTTTTTTTTTGCTAGAGAGTGTGTGTGCCCTAAAGAGTGTGAGGGAGTAGGAGAGAGGGAACATGAGAAATCACCCCCAGGGAGGATAGTTACACAGATCCTTTCTCTTCAAATCTCTTCTCAGGATTTTGGGTATGCATGCACATGCCTCAAGCCACCAGGCCTGAAACTTGAACTGCAGAGTTGGCTATGTGGGAGCCAGTGCTTTCACCACCATACCACCGGGCTGGTCCCATGTTATGGCAATTTTAAGGCACCTAGCAACTTACATGGGTTCCTACTTTTTGTACATTGCCAATATTAGATTTTATTTTTTAAAAAAAGTTTCCAACATATTAGTAAAAATTCACCTAATTTTTAAATTTATATGTTTATTATTGTGAAAATAAAATAATTTAATATATTTCAATTGCCACAGGATGTGTTTGTTCAGCAGAGAAAGAGAGAGAGAGAGAGAGAGAGAGAGAAAGCACCCCTCACTGGGGTGTGGTCATGCTACAATCTTTTTTCTGCATTTCTCCTTTCTTTCAGAATTTTGGCACATGCACATGCATACTCCACATTCTTTTTCTAGATGTTGGGGCCAGGATTTGAACCAAGGTTGGCCTTGTGGGACCTGGTTCCTTTAACTGCTGAGCTACAGGACTGCTCTTGTTACTTTTCTATGGTTTATCATGTCTTTTGTGGATGTTGTCCTGTGTTTTCTTTTCCTTTTCTTTTTTCTTTTTTCTTTTTTTGAGTGGTTTTTGCTGTAGGGCGCGTGCGCTCGCCAGACAGAGAGAGACAGAGAGACAGAAAGTGAGAAATCACCCCCCCAGGGGGGATGGCCACGCCGCAATCCCTTCTCCTCCATTCTCCTCTCGGGATGTTGGGCACTCACGCACACGCGCCCAGCGTGAGTTTTAAGCCACCTTGTCCGGGACGCGAACTGTGGTCGACTATGTGGGAGTTCAGCGACATAGACATTACACTGTTGGTCCCTTGTCCCATGTTTTCTAAAAATTTAGTTTTTAATTGTTCCTGACTCTGCTATGTAGTAAAGAAAATCATGGGTTTTGCACTTAAAACCTATGCATTAATTATTCGAGTCTCACTTTCCTTACTTGTACAGTACCCACCATCCAATGTTTTTGGAACTGAGATAGTAGGTATATATACATTTTTCTATCAGAATTCAACTAATGTTTCTTTTCTTTTTTTAATTTTACACTAGTGTATCCCATAACTGTAGCTAAACACATGGGAAACTCTGCTATAATTTATTACTCAGATTTGAGGGCTACAGAGTTGGGATTTGGTGACACAAAGCAACAAGAGTATTAACAAGGAATGTAGGAAATCACTGATAAGAGTGATTTATAAAAATGATTTTTAACCTACTAGACTTCTTTAGAATAATCAAATCAGGATATAACCTCAGCACCCACTTTCTTTAACCATTGGGTTTCTAGGTGGTTCTGTCTTGTGTTTCTTTGATAACAGAGAAACAATTCTACATGTCATACATAATATTGGGGATGTTCATCTACCCACTTTGTCCATAAAATCATCAGTTTTATGATTGGAAGGGACTCTGCTGGTCATTAAGTTTACTTTTAGACAGGTAAGGGTGTTATTAGCACACTATATAGACAAAGCAGTTGCAGTCAGAGAGGTTAAATATCCATTGGCTCTGGGACCCTGGTTGACTCGGAGTCAGAGTCACACGTTGTAGAGCATGGACAGTGTCCTTAGGGAATATGAAGACTGAACAACACAGGGACTGGTTCATATTCTCAGTGTTTTGCTTTCTGTATTAAAATTAATTTATACAGTTAAATGGATTTATGAGTTGCCTTATATATTTTACATTTAACCATTTGTTTTCTGCAGGATTGGTTAGGTTAAGCTGAAAATGCAAACAATCTTAAAATTTCAGTGACTAATAGCAATGCATGTTTATTTTTAACCCATGATATATGTGTAAGGGCTAGCAGGGGGCTCTGTCCTTTGTAGTCAGAACTTCTGAGTTAGGCAGCTGGAAACTTGATCTTACCACAAACTTTCAGGATTACTATGATTGGGAAATAAGGGATAGAGGAGAAAGGGAGAAAAGATCATGAATCAGATAATGCTAGTCTTTGATGCCATCTTCAAGTAGGAGGAGCATTTATAACCCATATAATAAGAATGGTACAGAGTTACCAACCATCTTTCAGTTCTGAAACCCCTATGGGTCTATATTCTCTTTTTTCTTGACTTTGGTTGCTGTCAGGGATAAATAACAAGTCTGGAGGGGCTATTCTTTTTGGTGGCACTTTATCTAAAAGCCAGTTATTTTCGCTAACTTGGCCTTATGACTACCGAGAATAGCTTAGAAGAGGATGTCAGAACTAGCCTGCACAAAGTGGGACATCATTTTTTTTTAAAGATTTTTTTAAAATTTCATGTTCTTTCATACAATCACATCATTTAGCTTACAAAGTGAATATGCCAACATGTAAACATTTCTCCCTAATCCAATGAATAAAACTATAAAATTATCTTCAACAAATACCACATTTCTTTGTCCCATTAAAGCTTTGCCTCATTATTTTTCTTCTAAATGTCTTTCCTCAGAATCTTCTCTTTCACATACACTGTATCTGGTATTCACATCCATTTACTGTGTTTTTATATCCTTTAGTCAATCAGTTTTAGTCATAGAGTGTGGACACTCAGTATATATTAAGTGGGGACATAAAATGTCTCTCCTTCAAAGCCTGACTTGCTTCACTTAGCAGTAAATCTTCCATATTCATCCACTTTCTGTCAAAAGCCAGGGTATTGTTTTTTTATGGCTGAGTAGCATTCCATAGAGTATATGTGCCATAGTTGTTCAATCCATTCATCCTCACAGGGTCATCTGTTCATGGGCATTTGGGTTGGTTCCATGGCTTAGCAATTGTGAATAATGCTGCAATAAACATTGATGTGCAAGCACTTTTCCAATGAAGAATTCTCCTGTCCTTTGGGTAGATACCAAGAAGTGGGATTGCTGAATCATATGGTAGTTCTATTTGTAGGTCTTTAAGGAATCTCTAAATTGTTCTCCAGAGGGGCTGGGCCAATTTACATTCCCACCAGCAGTGTAAGAGAGTTCCCCTTTCACTACACCCCCACCCCCACTTATCTTCTTTTTTTTTTTTAATCTTAGTCAGGCTGACTGGGGTTAGGTGGTATCTTATTTTTGTTTTGATCTGCATTTCCCTTAAAATGAGGGATGTTGAGCATTTTTTTCATAAGCCTTTCAACCTTTTTTCATAAGTCTTTCAACCATTCATATGTCATCCTTAGAGAGTGGTTTCTTCAACTCATTCTCCCATCTTTTAATAGGGTTGATCATCTCTTTTCAGAATAGCTACTTGAGTTCCTTGTGTATTCTGGCTATCAGCCCCTTATCTGATGCATGGTTTACAAAAATATTTTCTCATTTTGAGGGCTGTCGATTCACATTAATTACTGTGTCTTTTGCCATGCAGAAACTTCATCTAATGTAATTCCACTTGTCTGTTTTGGGGATTGTTGACTGTGGTTTGGAGGTCTTATTTAAGAAGTCTTTGCCTATCCCAATGTCTCCCAGAGTTTCCCCAGTGTTTTCTAGGAGCAATTTTATAGTTTGAGGTCTTAGGTTTAGATCTTTGATCCACCTTGAGTTGATTTTTGTCAAAGGTGAGAGGAAGGGGTTCAGATTTTTCCATCACCATTTGCTGAAGAGGTTTTCCTTTTTCCCACTGGATTGAATGGTACCCCTGGTCAAAAATCAGTTTATTTTATGTTTGGGAAATTATTTCTGGGGACTCTATTCTGTTCCATTGGTCCACCTGTCTGTTTCTATGCCAGTACCATGATGTTTTTGTTTTTGTTTTTTTTTTGGAGAGATTTTCACTGTAGGGCGCATGCGCTCGCCAGACAGACAGAGAGAGACATAGAGACAGAAAGCGAGAAATCACCCCCCAGGGGGGATGGTCACGCCGCAATCCCTTCTCCTCCATTCTCCTCTCGGGATCTTGGGCACGCACGCACACGCGCCCAGCGTGAGTTTTAAGCCACCGGGTCCGGGACACGAACTGCGGTCGACTACGTGGGAGTCCAGCGACATAGCCATTACGCTAACTGCTGGTTCCCAGTACCATGATGTTTTGATCACCACAGCTTTGTAGTATATTTTTGGGTCAAAGAATCAGATACTGCCCACTCCACTCTTCTTGTGCAGGATTGCTTTGGCAATACGGGGTCTTTTATAATTCCATACAAATTGTATGATTGTCTTTTCTA
Source organism: Tupaia belangeri chinensis (assembly GCF_000334495.1). NCBI lineage: Eukaryota > Metazoa > Chordata > Mammalia > Scandentia > Tupaiidae > Tupaia > Tupaia belangeri. Next base: position 277,371 of record NW_006159871.1, on the reverse strand, counting down.
GATCTGTGAAGAATGTGTCTGATACTTTAATTGGGATTGTGTTAAATATGTGGATTAATTTGGGTAGAATTGCCATTTTGATTATATTAATTCGTCTGATCCAGGAACACGGGATGTCTTTCCACTTTTTTGTGTCATTTTCAATTTCTTTTTTTAGCTTCTCATAGTTTTCCTCGAGGAGATCTTTAACTTCTTTGGTTAGATTTATTCCTAAGTATCTTATACATCTTGTGGCTATGGTAAATGGAATTACTTTTTTCAGTTCTATTAGAGTCTGCCTGCTGTTCATATATAGAAATGCTATAGATTTCTGTATGTTGATTTTGTATCTTGCAACTTTATTGTATTCATGTATTTCTTCCAGGAATTTTTTCATGAAAATCATTGGGTCTTCTATGTATACAATCATGTCATCTGCACATAGAGTTTCACCTCTTCTTTTCCTATTTGAATGCCTTTTATTTTTTTCCTCTTTTCTGATTGTGTTGGTGAGGACTTCCAGTACTATATTGAAAAGGAGTGGAGAAAGTGAACATCCTTGTTTTGTACCCTTTTTTAGTGGAAAAGCTTTCAGCTTTTCTCCATTCAGGATGATGTTTGCTATAGGTTTTTCATAGATAGTTTTTATTGTATTGAGAAATGACCCTTCTCTGCTGATATTGCTGAGAGTCTTGATCATGAAGGGATGTTGTATCTTAGCAAATGCTTTTTCTGAATCAATTGATATGATCATATGGTTTTTATCTTTTTTCCTCTTAATATGGTGTATTACATTTATAGTTTTGCATATGTTGAACCAACCTTGCATTCCTGGAATAAAGCCTACCTGATCATAATGTATAATCTTTTTGATAAGTTATTGGATACAATTTGCTTGTATCTTGTTGAGAATCTTTGCATCTATATTCATCAGAGATATTGGTTTATAGTTTTTCCTTCTTTGTCCTGTCCTTATCTGTTTTAAGGATAAGGGTGATAGAGGCTTCATAGAATGAATTAGGGAGAGATTCACCCTTTCGAACCTTTAGAAATAACTTGAGCAGAATGGGAGTTAACTCTTCTTTGAAAGTTTTGTATAATTCAGAGGTGAAGCCATCAGGGCCAGGGTTTTTCTTTGTTGGGAGGTTATTTATTACTGATTTAATCTCCTGGCTTGTTATGGGCCTATTCAGACTTTCTGTATCCTCCTGGCTCAATCTTGGTGGATTTTATGTGTCAAGTTGTCCATCTCATCCAGATTGTCTTGTTTCTGGCATATAATTGTTCATAATATCCTCTAATGATATTTTGTATTTCTACTATGTCTGTTGTTATATTGCCTGTTTCATTGCAGATTTGATTCACCTGATACCTTTCTCTCTTCTTAATTAGTCTCACTAGTGGTGTATCGATATTTTTTTTATATTTTAAAAGAACGAGCTTTTAATTTCATTTATTTTCTGTATAGTTAATTTATTTTCGATTTCATTTATTTCTTTTCATATCTTTCTCCTGGAGGTTTTTTTTTTTTTTTTTTTTTAATTTTTATTTTGCTGTTGCCATTCTCTGAGGCACAATGTACAATGTTAGGTGATCCGTTTGGCTTCTTTCTGTCTTCCTCTTATGTGCACTAATTGCTATGTGCACTGCTTTAGCAATGTCCCAAAGATTATGGAAACTAGCATCCTCATTGTCATTGACATCCATGAATCTTGTGATTTTGGTCTTTATTTCTTCAGTAATTGTGAAGTCATTCAAGGGTAAGTTATTTAGTTTCCATGTATTTGAGTGTTTTTGAGGATTTCTCTTGAAATTAAGATCAAGTTTATTTCCACCATGATCAGAAAAGATGCTGGATATAGTTTCTATGCCCTTGAATCTGTAGAAGCTTGCCTTGTACCCTATCATATGGACAATCTTCAAAAAAGTTCCATGTAGGGATGAGAAAAAAGTGTATCTCATGGTTTTTGGGTGGAAAGTTCTATAAATGTCTGTTAAGTCCATTTGATTTATGGTATGATTTATATTCTTTATCTCTTTACCTATTTATTTTTGTCTAGATGATCTGTCCAGAGGGGATAGTGGTGTGTTGAGGTCTTCAACAATTAGTGTGTTGCAATCTTTCTTTCCTTTTAGATCTAACAGTCTTCTGTGTTAGGTGCATAGATATTTATAAGCATTATATCTTCTTGATCAATTGACCCTTTTACTATAATATAGTGCACTTCTTTGTCTCTCCAAACAGTTTTTGTTTTAAAGGCTATTTTGTCAGAAATTAATATCGCTGCTCCAGGTCTTTTTTGGTTCCCATTTGCATGAAAAGCCTTTTTCCAACCCTTCACTTTTAGTCTATGTATGTCTTTATCCATGAGGTGAGTTTCCTGTAAGCAACAGATAGAAGGTTTCTGTTTTTTTGTTTTATTTTATTTATTTATTTATTTATTTATTTATTTATTTAATCCAATCAGCCAGTCTATGTCTCTTGATTGGTGAATTTAATCTATTAACATTCAATGTTATTATCGATATTACCAGACTTGTCCTGATGTTTAAGTTGGTCATTGTCTTGGTTGTCTTTTTTTCCTTTATTTCTGGCTGTTCATTCTTTAGTTTTCCTAGAACAGTACTGTCTTCAGGGTTTCTTGAAGAGCTGGCCTGGTATTGGCAAATTCTTTTGGGTTTTGTTTGAGAAGATTTTAACCTTTTTTTCCCACATGAAGGATAATCTTGCAGGATATAATAATCCTGGTTGAAATTGTTTCTCTCTTAACACTTTCAATACGTCTTCCCATTTTTTCCTTGCTTGCATTGTTTCTCTTGAGAGATCTAGTGTTAGTTTGATAAGATGACCTTTGTAAGTCACTTGTCATTTCTCTCTTGCCATTTTAGTATCTTGCCTTTATCTGTGGTCTTTGCCAGTCTGGTTAAGTTGTGCTTTGGGGACGATCTTCTGGTGTTGATTCTATTTGGGATCCTTTGTATTTCTTGGGTCTGAATGTTTGAGTGCCTCTCTAGACTTGGGGAAATTTTCTGCCAGGAAATGTATTCATGGAATACATTTTCCATGCCTTTACTGGTTTCTTCACCTTCTGGGATACCAATGATTTGGATGTTTGGACGTCTAATAGAATCTAGTATTTCTTGTATATTATCCTCATTTTTTTTTGTTATTTTCTCTATCATTTTACTGTTTTTTTCCTAGATCAGAGGTTTTATCTTCAACATCAGAGATTCAATCTTCAGCATGTTCTAATCAACTTTTAATGCTTTCAAGAGAGTTTTTGATTTCCTTCATTACAGACTTCATCTCTAATCGTTCCATCTAATTCTTTCTTAGAGTGTCCATTTCTTCTTTCATATCGTGGAAGGACTTCTTCATATCCTGTAGTTCGTTGTCTTTTTTTCTGTTCGAGCTCATAGAATTTTGCCACCATGAGTGTTCTAAATTCTTTCTGTGACATTTCGCTGACATCTTCTGTTTTTTTGTTTTGTTTTGTTTTTTCCAGAAAAGGAGGGGAGTTATTGTGTTCTTTTAATGGAGACATATTTCCTGCTTTATTCAGACCTGAGGCTCTTCTTCTACTTCTAGTCATTGGGCGAAGTATTCACTTTTGAATACCTTTTGTGGGAATGATTCTTCAACTAGGAACATGTAAGTTTCCCTTTTGCTGTGGACCCATGTGTGCCAAAGTCTCTCTTCTGTTGTGTTTAGCAATGTGGTTGCCGTAGGTGTCTGTAGAGCAGTATCTCCTTGCTGAAGGAGTGGTCTACGGAGTGGGGAAAAGTAGCTGGAGCTGGGGCTAGGGCCGGTGGTGGCCCTGCCTCAGAGTCCTTCGCTGGCCACGGGGCAGTAGATGGAACTGGGGCACTGCTGGTGAGTGAGCAGAGGCCAGTGTTGCTGAAGGAGTGGGCTATGGAGTGGAGGAAGCTAGCTCGAGTTGGGGCTAGGGCCAGTGGTGGCCCTGCCTCAGAGTCCCTGGCTGGTTACGGGGCAGTAGATGGAACTTGGGACATCATTTTTTTTAAAAAGCAGCAAGAATGGATTCATATAGAGGTGAATACAGGATGAACCAGGTAGTGAAAATAATTTAGGAGGCAATAATAAAATAATAGGGTAAGGGCCTTCAAAAGGTTCATGGGAAATGTGTTTTATGAAAAAACTATATATAGATTTCAAAATATTTTGCACTAAAATTTATACTTTAATTTTATTTTTTCTGTGAACTGTTTGAAGGTCCCTTGTGATATAGCATGAAATAGAGAAATTTGGGGTAGCACTATGGTTTAGTTTAGCATCTTTTAGTAGAATATTAGGCATACTAGAGGAGTTGATGTAAAACTACCATGATTGCACACAGCAACAGCAGAAGAAAATAAAAGAAATTATAACTTAAGAATAAGAATGATTGCTAGTAAGTGAATGACTGATACACACACACACACACACACACACACAATTTAACCCCTTACAAGAATTCTACAAATTACGTACTGTATTTCAGATAAGAGAACTCAAAGTCAGTATTCTTTGACTAGGAGGTGATGGTGCTGATAAAGCTAATCCAGATTGATTTGATCTATAGTTCATGTTTTTTTCTGTTTTTCAGTGAGAGGTACTATTTCATCTAGATCATTACTTAGCTAAAGAACATTTATTAATTTCTTGCAGGTAAGATATTGGTTGTCAAGAAAAGCTCACAGTTACATACTTTATATGCTATAAGTGTGTTTACATTAATCTCGAGCAAATAACATTTTGTTGCAAAGAAATACTCAAGGAGGTTCACATCATCCTTTAACCATTGGGTTAGTTATTGGCAGGTACTGGGAAGAACAGCAATTGTACTTGTTGAAGAAAACTAGGATTAACTATTCATGAAATGTGAATTGTCCATCGATAGCATTTCTGGTCGATTTCCACTAGATGGTACTATTGAGTTCAATATTCAACCTGCTGTATATTTTAATGTGGAAATTGGACTAATTACTGAAGACACTTATATTGTTACTTTCCCCTTCAATATTAATATTCACAATATTCAGACTATTTTATTCATTTTTAGAAGTAAAATAATGTGAATTTATCTGGACATTTGAAAACACTGTTCACGTCTTAGGGCACTGGTGTGATATCTGTTATTTTGTATTGTAATTCATAGAAATAGTCTCTTATTATAAAACATAGTTCTGTTTTGCTTACTTTTCCATGTTTTAAGTTCTGATTATAGCTATTTTCATTTTCAGGCAAAATAAAAACTTCATTTTCAGACTACTGAAAGGTAGGAGAAAATGACATGAGGCTAAATTTTATAGAATTTTTATAAAGGAAGATAACACTTTGAGTTTGTGTATAAAAATAGTCTACACATTTTAAACAAAACTGAGAATTCCAAAAGAATTCTCAATTAGTGAACGATGAGTACAAAAATGTCACTAATTACATATATTCTGTGAGTGTGTCATTGCAGAATATTAATCAAACAATTCAGTCTGTTTTTCTTCACTGTAATCCTAACTACTTATATAGCTGGAAGAGATTTTAGGTATTAGCTAATTCATTTTTCCATTGTACTAATGAAGAAACTGAGGACCTGGACCACATTTTAAGCTGTTTTCGAAAAAGAAAAGTGTGTTCTCTTAACTCTGTTCATAGTACTCTTACTTGTGTGCAGGTCCCTGTTAAACACTTGCTTAAGCAATTTCTGAAAGCAGAACTATATCATGAATAATCAATCAGGGTTTTTAATCAGTATCTGTGAACAATTTCCATTATCTTTTTAAAAGTTTGATTATTTCTTCTCAGAGAGAGAGAGAGGCAGAGAGGTGAGCACCCTCAACATTCTCAAACCATGACTCCCCTCCTGCCAGTCAGGGTCATGAGTGCATGTACATGTCAACTAGGGAACCAAGCCTGATCTCCCATTTGCATCCAGCCTTGCCTGAGTAGCATGTTACTGCTGCACCATTGAGCTGCTATATCCCTATTATCTTGAATAAAAGCTATACAGTTAACAAGTGGTGTGAAATAGTATCATCACTGAAAGATACAAAAATATGTGTCCCTCGAGTCAGCACAGATCTTGGGAATCAGGTGAACTACAGCTCTACACTTAAACTTGTGTAACTCTGGGCAAGTTTTTGTACCTTTTGAGACTTGGGTTTCTCATTTTAAAAATGTAGTTAAAAATACCTTCCTTGGGACCAGCAGATGGCAGAATGTTGTCGACTGCAGTTCAAGTCCCAAACCTGGTGGCTTAAAACTCATGCTGGGTGTGTGTATGTGCATGCCCAAAATTCCAAGAAGAGAAGGGATTGTGGTGCGGTCATCCTTTCTGGGGGATGATTTCTTGCTTTCTGTCTCCCTGTCTCTGTCTCTCTGGCAAGTGCACACACCCTATAGCAAAAATCTCTCTCTCAAAAAAAGAGTATCTTCCTCATAGGATCATAGTGCAGCATAAATGAAATGACATAGTAGTTTGCTAATAATTAACCTTGCCTCACTAAGAAATTTTTTTTTTAATGGGCAATACATTATAAAGCCCAATTTAAGACATAGATCAGCAATGTTGGATGACATGGACCTTTCCATTTGAGGGTAAGTTTTGTTCTGGCCCTCCTAATGATCAATTCTGTTTAATTCCCTGGTCTTAGCCTCCAGAGTCCATTTGATTGATTGCACAGACCTAGCCAGAGTCAAGCTGATGGAAACCCGCAGACTATAGAAACCAACAATAAGATAAGAAAGCAACAGTAGAAAAACAACAGGCCACAGAAATGTACTATTATAGAGATCGTATAACTGCTCCAGGCCTGAAGTTACCTTGGTTGGACTTACCATAATACAATAGCCCAGAATTACACACACTACTCTTTTCTATTACACTCCATTACCCTCCTATTCCTGAGGATTTATACTAGAACACTTCTCGTTGTAACTAACATAGTTACCTTACAGATAGTAGACATTGATGGATTCTAAAATGGTTCACTGTGAGCATTTATTGAATTTTCATTTCTCTTATATTCCAGCAGATGTCAGTCATTCTCTTTAGATAGACTATATTTAGTTTCACCTGCCTATGACCAGCTAAAGAGAAATCATCTTTAGTTATGTCAAAGTTTTATGTTTGTTGAACTGTAACAATAATAATGCTCCCCATTAACCTATTAAGGACTTAAAGCATTTTGTGCTCAAGCAGTGATGAATTTTTATTTTCTCATTTAAGTTCTCACAAAAAAAAAAAAAAAAAAAAAGCCTCCATCTCAGTTTCCTAAATGTGTAAATGGGAAATAAATGAGAAAAAAAGGAAAGACATGCAGGGAATTTGAATTTGCATTTGTGGTTAAATAATCTCTATTAGTCATGAAAGAAGACAAGTCAATCCTTGATGTCAAGGTAAGGTTATGATTTTATTCTGTAGTTTAGAATGAAAAAAAGTCATGTGGTTTGTGGTGGTTATTTGTGCAGATGTGTATAAAATGAGGTGTTTTTAAATCATTCCTGCGGCAATAGCAAGCAGTCATATGCAGCTGCTGATAGTAGCATAAGGCTTGTTAGCCAAGGGTAAATTTTATAAAAATAAGCCAAGGTAAAACAAGCTTAATTTATATGAGGAAAATTTTGTTCAATTTCTAAAAGTGAGAAAGTTTCTCTTTTAATGAAAATAGGGTAAATAGAAAAGTCAGTGCATCCTTAGCTGTTTCTCAAATTATCTTTGTATTTTCAATCTGTTTTCTCCTTTTAATAAGGATTACTGGTTTATTCTTAAAGAGCATGTTCATTAAAATGGAACAACATTGCCAATCTTTCTCCACAGATTCTGAATTTATCATGGGAAACTTTTTTTGCAAGCCTGTGTTGTTACTCTTGTATTTCAAATTAGTTTACTGAAGCAGTTTGACTATTGTATTTCGATACAGGGATTTATATTCATCTTGGTGGCTCTTCCTGAGGGAGGGAAACTGAGCTGGAATGCATCTCAGAGGATCTCTGCTTCACCTCCTTTTGCCCTGGACATAGATCCTCATGTCAACAGGCCACTTGTAACAGGGCAAAAAAAAAATTACCGTGTTTCTTTTTATTTTATTTATTGAGAAGTTTTTGGCTTCTGATATACTTTATATAGCTTTTAAATACAAAAGCTAGTTTTGTTTGTTTCTTTTTCAGAGTATGCATACTCTATGGTGAGAGAGAGGGAGAGAGAGAGAGAGAGAGAAAGTGAGAAAGCACCTCCCACACAGCTACTGGGGAATGATCACTCCATAATCCTTTTTCCTCCTTTTGGGATTTTGGCCACACAGACACATATACCTGGTGTGGTTCTCAAGTCGTGGGGTCTGGGACTTGAGCTTCATAGTTGGCAAATGGGATCCAGCTCCTTTAACTACCACACCATGGGGTGGCCCCAAAAGCCATTTTTGAGGGATGTGTGTTAAATAGTTATTCATCAGAAACACACAGAAATAATCATAAAGAGAAACCAAACCACAGAAATGGAAAGAAAAAACAGTTTCATAACAAACAACTGTTGATACCTGCTTTATGATAAATAGTGTGATTTAATAGTTGAGTAGGAAATACATGATTATTAAATTTTGAAACTCTTACATGTAAAAAGTTTTGCATTATCGTAGTTTCAAGAATAAAACTCAAAAGTTTAATACTAGTCTTCTTCCTCAAGAACTCTCATAATACTCTAAATGTTGTATTATCATGTGTGCATCAGGATTTACAAGCTAAAACAAGAGAGTTGTATTCTTGTCCCTCATTTATTTAGTTTGTCCACTTTAGAAGTGACCAAGTATTCAGTTACCCAACTTTTAGGGCATATGGGGAAGTGAGTAGATAATAATAAAAATAAAAAGGCAAGAGAATGATTATACGAATAGTAATGGTGGTGCAGGGGTGTGATTGAAATTGCAGGATGAAGCAGAGACTAGAGCTACGTGTGTTCCCTGGGTGGAAGTTGTACTAATGAACTGCTAGCATTGGAGAAACACTGATTGATGAGCTTTACTGGCAATTGCTATGCAGCAATATTCCCATAAGAAGTTACAACAGTTATCACAATATCAATGCACAGTAAAATAAACATACTGCCTTTTGTATGAACTTGACTCTTCAATGTTAGAGACAAGTACAATGGAGGTAAATAAATTGTCTCCTTCCCCTTTGCCCACATTCCTACTTTTAAAGAGTTGTCAGGTATTCAATCACTGTCATAGTTATATGAGACTTTAGGTCCCCATAGTTTATTATTTTTCAGTAACATTTCTGAAATACAATAATTTAGAGATCTCTTGACTCTTGGATTTACATTACAAATCTTAGTGATATGGACATTTTGTTCAAATTCATCTACACTATGAAATATGGGCTTTTAGTATATTATATATAAGTTCAAAAATGAAACACAGTCAACATTTAAAAAATTTAAAACTAGTTTTTAAATATTTGTAAGTTTTCTCCCCCAAGTTTCTTGCAAATACAGGGACTGTAGGAGATTTGCTTAAAGCAACTATGGCAGTCAGACTAGAGTCTCTTTTAGGTTCAAAATGTTTGAACCTTTTAGTAAGTGTATTTCTTACATGAGCAAGAGAGACAGAGAGACAGAGACAGAGAGACAGAGTGAGAGAGCATTCCTGACAGCGACACCATGACCCACCCTTAGCTTCAGCCAGCCCAAGATTGTGAACATGCCTGTACGTGGTGTATAGGGGGTGGGGTGGGTGTGGGGTGGGGACTCCAGTTGCGAACCTGGAACTTTCCAGTCAGTGTCAACCTCCAGAGAATTGTGTTCTAACGCTGTGCCTCAGTCTGGCCATCAAGTGTCAACAGTTTTTTGATTACCTCTGCCATCTGTCAAGAGCTGAACTGGACTGGAAAGAGCTGAGCTGCCAGCTGGGGGAATGAATAATCAGTAATGACAACATTCCAAAATGTAAGTCAGAAACCTTTACTAAGTTTCTGAGGTAGTATATGCAAGAGTCTATGCTCCAATTCTCTTAATTTCCATGTTTCCCCACAGATTGGCACTGGGTGAGAACCAGCTGTATTCATGCACATGGGGGAAATTGTCTCACATGCGGGAGCCCTCAACAAAAACCTCCTGCCATTTGATGGAACCCATGATGGGGGTTGGCAGTCAGCTAGAGAAGGATGGAGGAGGGGTGGAAAATTATGAATGCTGAGCCATAGAGGAAAATAGCATCTACAGGTTTTCTCCTCAGTAAGGAAGGTCAGCAAATGTGCAAGGGGAAGGCCTTAGCCAAGGCTCTGGATGAAGACCTGTAAGTGGGAAGCCTGGGCTAGAAATGCAGCTATGTCTAAGAGCCTGGCTCATGGGAGGGGGTCCTGAGTCCCTGACTGCAAATGGCTTTAGAGACTGCAGTGGTGTGCAGAGGGCAGCTTGTCTTCCTGAAGCCTGCCAGATAAAGCAAATAATTACAAAAGATAATGACAGAATTTTCCATCGTCTGAGCTTGAAAGATCATACATTGATTCTGGCCGGGAGCTGGGCTCCTCAACCACCATTCCATTTCAGGCATATATCACCTCATTTTGGGATTTCTGGAGTTGCCTTTACCCAGGCTCCCTACCTGCCCCAATTTTTTGTCTAACATGGCCCATCATATACTTCATTGCCAGATTGCTGGCCCCTAAATCACTAGTTTGACCTGATCTTCTCTTTCTGCTTTGAAATCTAGTACATAATATTGTTATATCAAGTTCAAATCATTCAAGGTAGCCATTTTGTTTGACTGGCTTCAGCTTCTTTATCCTAGTCTATATTTCACTACTTCCTAGAAAGTGTCCTCTGATTCCTTCAGGCCTAAGGAGTTGTATGTCTTCTGTATGATTTTTCCTTCTCAGCACTAGTCTATCATGATTTAGCACTTTCATCTGTCAGCTCTATCAGTCAGTCTACTCTACAACTCAGCTGAAGACTTTTTCTCCATGAAGTTGTTGCCTTACACCTCACACCGATCCTTTTGATTGTTGTTGCTGCTTTATTAATTTTTTACCCCATATTTGCATCACTTGCTTCACAAGCAGCTTTGAATTATTCTTTAGTTGTTTTGTTTCTTAATGTTATCCAAATTTCAGGTTATTATATCCACCCTCCCCCCTTAGGGGTTATCTTTGCATGTCTCTTAGTGGCAGGAACAATGATTGGTATTTTAATTTATGTCATCTAATGTAATTTGATTGCAATTCATGTGATTTCTATCATGATTTTATGCAAGATAAAATTGAACCTCAGAAAATTTGAGTCTTTACATCATGTGTAAAAGACTGGTAAATTGGCAGTTGTAGGATCTTTTTCACTCCAATGTCTGTGCTTTTCCTTTCCTGCATGATGCTGCTGTTATACCCTGTATAATGATATATATCCAGGACAATCATGGCACAATAAATGAATGGGATGCCAGGCCAATTGGTGCTTAAATATTGTTTTTCTTCCTTCCTTCCTTCTTCTGTCTTTCTTTCTTTCTCTTTTTTCTTTAAAGAGGTTTTTGCTATAGGCTGTTTGTGCATGCCAGAATGACAGAGAGAGACAGAGAGACAGAAAGTAAGAAATCACCCCCCTCCCCTCCCAGGGGAGATGGCCATGCCGCAATCCCTTCTCCTCCATTCTCCTCTCGGGATCTTGGGCACACACGCACACGCACTCAGTGTGAGTTTAAGTCACCGGGTCTGGGACTCGAACTGCGGTGGACTACATGGGAGTCCAGTGACATAGCCATTACACTAACTGCTGGTCCCAAATATTCTTTATCTTAAGAAAAAGTGTATTGTTTCAGCAGTATTGATAAAGTTATTCATTCTAAAGTTGCATTATTCCAAAAGTTGAGACTCAGTGGAGATATTCTTAGCATTAAAGGCTTTAAGTCACATAGGGCAGCCATTGGGTTTGGAATCCAGTCTTGAGATTTCATCCAAGCTATTCCCTTTCAGTGGTTAGGTTGCCACACGCTCAGGTCTTGGTTTCCTCATTTAAAAAGATCAGATTACTGATTTCTGAAGTCCCTTCCAAGAGTGAATTTCTATAGCATTTTTTATTATTGCTCGTACGTTTGTTTTATTAAAAAAAAAAAAAAAGACACAATCCATCCCCCAATATACTCTTTGTTTATTTGTATCCCATATAGTATCACCCAGAGATTTTGATTTGCTAACTGAAATTTATTTATTTCTGTTTTCTGTCAACTGAATTGAAGCGCCACATCTTTGCCCCTGAATTTCTCTTAAAAGATACCACTAGTATTAGTGTCTCTATAAAAAATTTTAACCTAGACTTCATTGTTGGTTTATTGGTTATTCTGAAAATCATAGCTATCATAATTTGTGAAGTCATATGTGAAGCTTTCTATCTCTTCAAGTGCTGGACATATTTCTAACATATTGATGTCATTGTTGCCATTATTGTTTAAAATGTGGTAAAATGTTTTCTTCAATAGCAGACATACAGAAATACTCAGGGGCATGTATTCAGTAGAAGTAAAAATAAGAGCAAATTACAACCCTCTCTCTCCAGCTTAAAAAGAGAAGAAATGGAAATTTCCTAATTATGTTAATATGTGGGTGATATAATTCTGTCCCTGAACAGGAATTGTGCACAAACTTCAGAATACGCACTAGTGGAAAGTCAAAGCCAAATTAGTGCATTTATCGTAGTATGTATCTCACTATATGTTCTGTATATGTTTTAAAACATTGATTTTTTTTTCCCATTACTGTTTTTCAGTCTTGAGAAAAGGGAAATGATGCAGGATGAGATGGTGAGAAAAGTTCAAGGAAACAATAGTAATGAGTCACGGTGTGAGTCTGTGCTTCAGAGTTCCCAAGCAAAAATGCTTGTCAAGGGAGATGAGGAAAAAAAAAAAAAAAGAAACACTAAGCTGTTTTTAAAAATATTGTATTAGTCAAGAAGAAAGTTCAAATTTTAAAAAAGCAAAATGAATGTCCACGTCATTACATACTGCTCCATTTCCTTGAATTATGGCCGTGTGAAATTGATTTCTGAGTAGATTGCACTCCCTGGCAGTTTCCTTTCCTACAAGGTCCCACAGTTCCTTTTCCTTTCCTTAAAGAGCAAAAGTACCCTCAGATTTATGATAAATCCTAATGCCCATCCCTGTAATGGGAACCAATCTGATATGGCGTTGGCTTTGCTAAACAGAGGTGGGCTTTTGGGGGCCTCCCCACTTACTTTATTGACTTGCACATTTCTGATAAGAGAGGCAGCCCTACTTTAAAACAATGTAGCCCAAGTTTACACTGGCAAGTGGCTTTTCCTTATTGGTGTGGAAACACAGCTGCACCCTCTGTTTACCAGGTTCTCCACCATCGAAGCTCTAAAATGGCAACATGGCAAACAAGTGTTTCTACTGATGATAAAGTGGAAACTTCCCCATAGTTCAAAATGAAAATAGGCTTTCTTCTTAGGAACCTGGGCCTTGACAAATAGATTTCCATCTCTAATCTTCTCTCCTTTGTGTGCATGGATCTCATTAGGAAAAAGCATACATTGGAGATATTTCTTTTCTAATAAATATGGTAACTGTCGTGCTAAAAGGCAAAGTTGATTTTTTTTTGGTTTTGTTTTGTTTTAAATCTCATGTTAATCTTTTCTCAATGATTATAATCTAGGCCCCTATCTACATTGGTTAGATTTATCACCAAGTAGATCTAGCTACACAGTTCTATCCAGTCATTTTTCCATTAATATGTCACTGTTTTCTTAAGTTTCTTGATTGTTTTCTTTTTCTTTTTTTCTTTCTTCCTTCCTTTCTTTTTTTTTTTTAATAGAGATTTTTGCTATAGGGCAGATGAACTCCCCAGAGAGACAGAGAGACAGAAAGCAAGAAATCACCTCCCTAGAAGGGATGGCCATGCTGTAATCTCTTCTCCTCCATTCTCCTCTCGGGATTTTGGGCATGCATGCACACACACCCAGTGTGAATTTCCACCTGCCAGGTCTGGGTCTCAAACTGCAGTCAACCACATGGGAGTCCAGCACGTTAACCACTATACCACCTGCTGGAACCAGTTCCTTAGTTATTTTATGGGAAAGAGAGAAATGACTCTAGTTTTAATTGTAAATACATTATTGGTTACAAAGCCTGGGCTATCATTAGCAGAATCAGGTACAAGAGTATAAAGACAGGATCTCGTAATATTGCTAATTGCTAAATATCTAGCAATTATAAATCAAGCTAGTAGCAAGTTAGGTAAAAATATGTCCTATCTTCCCATCTTAACAAATTTACCCTCATTAGGACTTGGAAGTACAAGTTTGAATTTAAACTTCTTGAATCATTCTAGAGCTAGAAATTGATGATAGGGGTCAAGCTAGAGTCTGGCTTGTGACTTGCCTTTTATTCCTTCCTACCCTCTGTCCCCCACCATGAGAGGCCTGGCATGCACAAGTGTAAACACCCCAACCCAAATACATTTCTAAGCCCCCTTCCAACAATCAGCTGGCATTTGACCACCCTTATGACCTAGGAGTGTAGACACCAATGACTCATTCACTCTTATGGGAAAGAGGTCTAAGTGAATTATGGTAAAGAGCAACTTGGGGCCATTAAGGAAGAGGGGTTGTGGACTAATGCATATGGAGAATAATCTCACTGGGTTAGTATAGGCTTGGTGAGGGAAGAGGGAATAATGTTCCTTTGATCACATGTGCTCTTCAGTTCCTGTGAAGACACAGTCAGAGAAGCACAGGATCCAAGAAAGGGTACTGGCTACTTGGATTATCATTGGTCAGATTTTAAGAAATTCTGTATTTGGTAGTAGCTGGAAATATATGGCAGCAACAAAGCAATGACCATAAAAAAAACAAAACAAACGAACAAAAAAACGGTCCTGCTTCATTTTACTTTTTATTTGGGGATTTAAATGGAATAGATGTAACAAGTGGCTATACAACATGATGTACATTTAGGACCAGGGTGTCCTGTTTCAAATATCAATCCCATATGAGTGACATATATCTGACATTCACTTATGTGACATTCACTTCTAATTACTTACTATTTTTGAGCCTGTGATATACAAAGAAGAGAATCTTTTTAGATATTTCCTCTACATCCTTCAAAGCAATTTAGTCATCTGTTCAAAACACAATTTCTGAGCATCTATATGGTGCCAGGTATTAATGTAGGCTGTACAATTCACATATGAAAAACCACTGTAGGGTTAAATAGAACATAGAGCCCATTTTTAAAATGTTCACTACTTGAGGAAAGAATTATGATGATATTTGGTGAGTGCTATAAAGAAATGCTTAAGGTTCTAGGGACCTGCAGATAGCATAATGGTTATGTCACTGGAATCCCATGTAGTTGACCATGGTTTAAGTCCTGGACCCAGCAGGTTAAAACTCACACCAGGCATTTGTGTGTGTATACTCAAAATCCCAAGAGGAGAATAGAAGAGAAGGGATTGTGGCATGGTCATCCCCCCTGGGGAGCAATTTCTCACTTTCTGTCTCTCTGGCAAATGTAAGCACCCCATAGCAAAAATCTTTCTACATATATATATATAAAGATTCTTTGGTATCTGAAGGAACTTAGGCTCCTGGAGGCAGGATAATACAATAGTTAAGTGGATGAGCTTTGGATTTAGAGATCTCTTTGTTTAATTCCGAATTTTACTGTGCATTGGCTTAAGTTACTTAATCGTATCCTTAATTTATCTGTGAAATGGATTGTGCTGAGAAAACACATATAAATGTAATTTTGTCATGTGCCCAGAACTTTGTGTGTATTATAATAATCTTATCAGATACTATTATTAGGTCCATTGTACAGAGGAAGAAACTGAGAGGATAGAGAGTTCACTTAAAGTAGCAAAGGTTACACAGCTGGGAATAATGAAGCCAAGAAGACCACCCAAGTAGTGTGACTCCGGCAGGTCTAATTTTAACCACTACTCTATACTTTCCACTAAGGAAAAGTGTATTTCCAGACACATAGTAAGAGCTCAGTACACCATTGTTTTACTTATTATTAGTAGCTTTACCTTGATAAACGGGAGACAGGCAGACCAGGAAGGGACTCATCAGCAGCAATGGGTAAAGTAAACTTAAGGGAGGCAATGAGTAGATCAAACAATTTCAGGATTGGAAACTATATGCAAAAGTTTAGAAGGAATGGGTGACATCCAAGGGAGAGTGGAACTTGAGTGAATGTTAAAGATTGTGAGCAATGGGAGCTGAACTCTGGAGCACCATATATGCCAAACTTAGGAATTGGGTTTTTATCCTATTTGAGAAGCAGCCATAGATTGACAAGCTTGAAACAGGGAAATGATATCAGCAGATGACTTCTATTGGTGTGACAGTTCATCATTGGTAATGGAAAGTGGCTTTGATGATCTCTAACTCATGAGTCTGAAAACCGTTTAATTCTAAAAGTCAAGGGATAGTAGTTATAGTCCAAAGTCAACCTCCTACTAGCAAGAAAACTAAAAATGGCATCAGTTCATGTGGCAGTTGCAGCTCCAATTCCATCCTGAGGATGAACTTTCATGCTTGTGTCTCTTTGGATTTTTATCTTTTCCCACATTAAAATATATTAAAAATAAATTGTATATAATTCTTAAAGTGCATTTGCTCTAAATGCACAATAATGCAATTATTACTATTTTTAAAAATTTGCCAGAGGGCACCACATGTGATCACCTGAGAAACACAGGGAGGGAAAGTGAGAAAGCATCCCAACGAAGGATGATCATGCTGCAATCACTTCTGCGCCATTTCTCCTACTTTTGGGATTTTGGGCTCCCATGAACACATGCTCAGTATGTTCTCAAGTTGCCAGGCCCAGGACTTGAACCGTGCAGTAGGCCATATGGGACCAGCCACCTTAACCACCACACCACCAGCTGGCCCAAGAATGCAATTATTGATGTAACATCTTCCTCAGATATTTTTGAGGGTACTGTAAATGCAAGTTATTGTACTAAGTATTGTAAAGCATAAAAAGATATAAGATAATCACTTAATGCATTTTTATAATTTTATAATTCAAATAGGTTCTGTATACACTATCTTTATATTCTGCTTAGTTGAGGCTCCTTCTTGTCATAATCCTGAAAAATAACTTCTCAGTCTTTCCAAGTATCTATTACCTCCCCCACTTCTCATGTCTAATGTAAAACTCAATTGTTTATTTAACAATTGTGACTGGAGTCAATGGATTAGTGTAAATGTATAAAGCTGGTCCAACTATTTCCCTAAGGGTATATATCACCACATGAACTTTCTGGCAGAGTCAGTGCAGTGCTACTGTTTTTAAAGTTCATGTTTTGCTTTTTAGAGTACTGTAGTTCAAAAATATTGGTATATCACAGAATAAGATTTAAAATCTTTGACATGTTAGATTTCTCACTGAAGTGTACCTAATTAAAATTCTAAATTTGGGTGCTTCAAATATGAAACATATATAACTATAAATAATAATTATATATATATTATGCATTTACATGTGTCACTATGGTAGTATGGAGGTGGGAGAATTGGTTCAGCAATTTTCACTGAATTGCTTATTATGCCATTTGGATCTATGGATTGTCCTTCATGAAGTCCGTTATTTCTTTAACTGAATTCATTTAATTGGGTAATGTAGCATTGTGAGTAAACAGTCACAGTGTATTTTTGTATTTCATTTTCAAAGTGGAGACAACAAAAGCTCTATTATAAGCATCTTACGCATCTATGTGCTGATACCTTCACAATTTTCCTTCTGCTAAACAGATTTATGAACATCTATTTTCTCATAAGTGATAGTGCTGTGATCCAAATCTTGTTATTATGAGATAATTTGTTAGCTAGCAATCTCCTTTGTAATCATATCCTTTTACTTTTCCAGCAAGGTAAATTTTCTAGAATCTTGTTTTCAGGTTATGTTTACTAGGTTTTATGGGTATGTGACTTATATAAAACTTAAGGAAGACCTGGCCAGTTTAGACCTTAGAAATACGCCATGATTGCTATTTTAAAAGGAACTGATGATGCTGATGACTTTCTTCTGATCCTTTGGTGAAAATGGTGATAACGCTGTACTGTTATTGTTGCTAATTAAGAATTTTTTATGTTCCAGGTGCTATACAAGGTAATGCACAGGTATTATATAATTTAATCACCACCCCAATTCTGTAAAGTACCATTATCATTCCCATTTTACCAATGAGGAAAACGAAGCTTAGAAAGATTAAATGTCATGTTCGAGGTCACATAGCTCAGGAATTACAGAGTCAGCCTTTGAACTTGGACTGTTTTACCAAAAAGTAATTGGGCATAACAATGAAGCTAAAATCCTCACTGTGCTGTCTGACATATTTGTCCTTGTGCCTATGTCATTTCTTTTAGCTCACAGTTTTATTTATTTATCTAAAATCTCTGTAGAGTATGTGAACTTGCTGGAGATAGAGAGAGAATGAGTGAGGAGAGAGAGAAAAAGTGACAAAGTACCTCTCACCAGGGAGGAGAGCCACACTGCCATCCCTTCTCCATTCTCCTGTCAGGAGTTTGGGCATGTAAATGCACATGCACCCAGTGTGTTTTGCAAGCTGCCAGGTCCAGGGTTCAAACCACAGTGTGAGCCATTTGGCATCCATGTAACTACCATGCCACTGGTTGGCTAGTTAGCTAACACTATAGAACACATTCTATGAACCAGATATTGATCTTGACACTTTGTAATCTATCAACTCATTTAAACTGCACAATTTATGAGCTAGGTGTGATTTTACATATGTGGGAACTAACAGAGAGGTTAATTAACGTGGCTGATGTCTAAGTTGCACTCAAAGAAACCTAAACATTTGACCACTTCTGTTGTTACTAGTTTATTTGCCCCATGAATCTAGAGACCCAATTTCACATTGTCCCTGCAAATATAGCTATATCTTTACTTTGGTTGCTGTGACATTATATAAAACCCAAGATCCAATGTTGATTACATTAAGCTCTAAAAGGTCATGCAGAGTTTGCGGGGAGTCATGTTTAAATTTTGATTATTTTCTTGAAGAAGGAGTGTTATCTTTGATCAAAATCATGCTGGAAAATGTAATTGCTAAGGCTTTAAGGTTTAGATTATATTTTGTTTTAAGCTGTTTGTGAAATTTAGCAGTCTTGAGGTTTTGTAATCCCCAAATCGGCTTTAATTAATTTATCAAATCCTTTTAGCAGAATTTATTTCAGTGTTTCTGTGCACTTACCAAAAATAGAGCCCTATTAGTTTTTGGTAATCTTTAAATTAGGCTTCCCCATATGACCCAATATTGTGTGTGTGTGTGTGTGTGTGTGTGTGTGTATGTGTGTGTGTGTGTGTGTGTGTGTGTTCTAATTTATAGATACTTCTATTCAAAAGAGGAAACTTCAATTCTTCATTTTAATTTCCAATGTAACTTGGTCTAAGTTGCACTCAAAGAAACCTAAACATTTGACCACTTCTGTTGTTACTAGTTTATTTGCCCCATGAATCTAGAGACCCAATTTCACATTGTCCCTGCAAATATAGCTATATCTTTACTTTGGTTGCTGTGACATTATATAAAACCCAAGATCCAATGTTGATTACATTAAGCTCTAAAAGGTCATGCAGAGTTTGCGGGGAGTCATGTTTAAATTTTGATTATTTTCTTGAAGAAGGAGTGTTATCTTTGATCAAAATCATGCTGGAAAATGTAATTGCTAAGGCTTTAAGGTTTAGATTATATTTTGTTTTAAGCTGTTTGTGAAATTTAGCAGTCTTGAGGTTTTGTAATCCCCAAATCGGCTTTAATTAATTTATCAAATCCTTTTAGCAGAATTTATTTCAGTGTTTCTGTGCACTTACCAAAAATAGAGCCCTATTAGTTTTTGGTAATCTTTAAATTAGGCTTCCCCATATGACCCAATATTGTGTGTGTGTGTGTGTGTGTTCTAATTTATAGATACTTCTATTCAAAAGAGGAAACTTCAATTCTTCATTTTAATTTCCAATGTAACTTGTCTCCTGCAAAATATATTTTGTTCACAAATCATCCCCTACTGGCAAAAAAAGCAGAAAATATTGATGCCATAACTTCACACGAATAATCTAAGATGTAACCTGTGACTATGCAGAGATTAAGAATTGGTTGCTGTACTAACCTAAGGACATGTGGTGGCTAAGGTGCTGGATTCCTGCATGGCCCACTGTGGTTCAAGTCCCAAGACCCAGTAGCTTGAAAGTCAAAACAAATAATTAGATAAATAAGTAAATGTTAATAAAAAATCAGGAAAAAACCCTGACATTTTTGCTTTCTAATAGAGTCCAGTTTGAGTTGTTTTAATTTTAATAGCCCCAATTAATCCACATAACCATATTATATATTTCTCAACATCTCTTTAAAAAATATCTGGTTTTATTCTGAAATTATTCTGATCAACATTTTCTTCACATAAAAGAATGGATACTGCCAAATTATATTTACAGTTACATATATTAATTACCCCTAAAAATTCTCAAGCAAAGTTACATAAAAAAATAGATAATTAAAAAGGCAAATGCAATCCAGTTTTTTTTTATTCTGCATCTTAGACTCACTAGTCAAACTTCAGTTAGAATTAAACTTTTAAAAAAACCCAACTATTCTTACAGCCAAATAACACCTTTCTTAAGTTGCTTAAATTTAAAACATAAGTGGAGTTTGTCAGGTTAAAAATAAAGCCACTTCATTCAGAAGAATAATATGACAAAAATGTTTATTTAATTATATCAAAAGATAATGACCCATTCAAGAGATTTGTGTACTTATTTGAAATAATGGACTATAATTTTTAGATCAAATAAAGAATATATGGAGACTAGAGGTTGTATATTATTCTGCTTAGTTCAGATTCCTTCTGAAATAAAGAGACTCTTTGGAGAGAACAGGAAAGTAATTAAGAACTTCAAGTCATGGGAAGTTTAAGAGCAATTTTAGTGAAAACTGGAGGGGTAGAAGAATGAGATGGATGGGACCAACAGTTAGCATAATGGCTATGTTACTGGACTCCCATGTAGTAGACCGTGGTTTGCGTCCTGAACCCGGTGGCTTAAAACTCATGCTGGGTGTGTGTGCGTGCATGCCCAAGATCCTGAGAGGAGAATGGAGGAAAAGGGATTGCAGTGTGGCCATCCCCCCTAGGGGGGGTGATTTCTCACTTTCTGTCACTCTGTCTGTCTCTGTCTGTCTGGCGAGCGCACGCGCCCTTAGCAAAAACCTCTCCCCCAAAAAAGAATGAGACAGAGAGAAGGTTATTTTTAAAAGTATAATTTCAAAATATGGCTTAGATGGAGGTTCTAAAGAAGATGACTTGGGGTTCTATGCCACCTTTGAGGGCGTGGAAATGATGGAATCAGTATAAGAGGTCAAGGAAGTATGCCAGTGAAGTTTGCATGGATCTTTCAGGTGACTGTGGAAATCACAGAGGATTATAAGAAAGGAAAATCATAGACCAGGGATCATAGCCTCCAAAGATCTAGTAGGACTTCAATGATCCAAGGTCCTGAAAAATGTCTGAAATGTCATGGATAATAAGGATAGGCACTGATTTTAGAAACCACAGGTAAATTTTTAACTGCTGAGAAAGTTTGCAAAGAAAAGTGGAGTCAACAGGGGAAAGTTGAGCTTTGGACAAATAAATGGTTGAAGGATATATGCCTTAATAAATAAAAGTTAAAATTTTTTTTTGTTGTTTCTGACTTTATTTGAGATTTAATTTTTTAGACTCATTCAGTGAGAAATAACATCAAATTGTCCTATACTCCCGTTTTAAAGGCAGTCCCCATTGTGAGTGCAGGTTCCTCTTCCCTTGGCTCCCCTGGTTTCTCAGCATCTCACGCTCTCTCTCTCTCTCTCTTTTAATAGGTGCATGCCCTCACCAGAGAGACAGAGAGAGAGAGAGAGAGAGTGACAGAGAGGGAAAGTGAGAAATGACCCTCCCACCCCTGGTGAGATGGCCACATTCCAATCCCCTCTCCTTCATTCTGCTTTCAGATTTTGGACATGCACACACATGTGCCTGGTGTGACTTTCTTTCTTTCTTTTTAAAATTTATTTAATACATTCCATTGCTGTTCATCTCTTGGCTTGTAAAGTAAATTTACCCAACACAAACACATGTCTCTCCACGCTCCTCTCCCCTAACTACCCACTCTCTAGTAACCACCATTCTACACTCTACTTTATGAGAGTGCCGGTATTTATTCTTTGCTATGTGTGTGTGCTTATACATGTGTTTATTCTACTGCCACAACTTGTTTTAAAGAAAAACTATAATAATCTTGGAGACATTTTAATATTGGTACACATGAAGAATAAGAAATTCAGAGATGGACTAGCCAGTGGTGTTGTGGTTAGAGCAGCTGGATCGTACATAGCTGACAGCATGTTTTGAGTCTTAACCTGGCAGTCTGAAAAACATACAGGGCATATATATGTATGTGCCTAAAGTTCCAAAAGGAGATATGTAAGACCAGGGATTGCAATGTGACCATCCCCCATGGGGGATGCAGAGGATGTGTCCTCATTTTCTCTTTCTCTCTATTTCTCTCTAGTGAGCACACACACCCTCTAGCAAATTAAAAAAAAAAAAAAAGAATTTCAGGGGCATAGGGTAATTTCACTGTAAATGTTTAAATAAATGTGTTAAAATATTTATTTTAATAAATATTGTCAAGTCACCTTCTAACTGTACCAAGTTATAGCCCTGTTAGCATAATACATTAATACTGTTTTCTCCATACCCTAGTAAATACGATATTCTCCTATCTGAAAATTTTGGTCAATATGATTTAAAAAATAATGTTCTTTATCATTGTTACTCATTTACCCAACTCTTAGAATATGTTTGATAGTAGGTTTTACCTATTTACATATTTTACTTTCTTAAGTTTATCTGTTTTTATTTCATTTGTAGGATTTCTTTACATAATCTAAATTTTATGTTTAGTAGTTACATATGCTACAAATACTTTCTTCCAATCCATCACATGTCTTCTGATTTATGGAATCTTTTGTCAGACAAGATCATTTATAATGTAACCTCGAGGGTAAGTAATGACCCCAGGTAGGCAGGTATAGAGTTCTATTTATGAATGTTTGTAGTGTTAAGTAAAGCACATGTCAGAAAAATTAGACAAAATAGAATTACAATTTGTAAAGTAAGGTCTGTTCTTCATTCAATAAAGATTAAGCTTCTCAAAACATATTTTTTAAAAAATCCTTTTTTTATGTGGCTCAGGTCTTCAAAAATTCATGGAAAGTGCATATTATAAAAAGGCTATCAAGGATTTCAAATTTTTGGCACCAAAATAAACTCATGAAAAAATATGTAATATGGAAAAACTATGTATCAACATCAGGATTTTTTTATCACAATAAATGCATAACTAATTCTACTTCTCCACAAACTTTCTGTATTGTTTTCTTCTCCATGTACATTTTTATTTCCAGCTGGGATTTAAATTACATATAGGTTAAACAGTTGAATATTATACCACAGACCACTGGGGCTATGTTCCTATTTTTTGATTATTTTGTTCCTCTTTCTCTAATTAGGGAGCTTTATCCATCTTTAAGTTTACTGACCCTATCTTTTTTGATGACCAGCCTTCAATTTAGCCCATTCAGAAAATTTTTCTTTTTAGCTCTCATACTTTTCAGTTCTAAAATTTCCATTGGGTTCTTTTCTTTCTTTCTTCTTCTTTTAAAAAATAGTTTTCATTTCTCTTCTGAGATTTCCTATTCATTCATTAAGACCATATTTTACTTTATGCCTTTCAACATATTTATAAAAGCTGCTTTGAAGTCCGTCTGATAAATACAACATCTGGACCATCTCAAGATTGGTTTCTATTGATTGGCATTTTTCCTGATTATAAGTCATACTTTCCTGTTATTTTTCCTTTCTGGGAATTTTTAATGATATACAGAACATTTTAGAAGATATGTTGTAGAGATGGAATTTTTTTATTTATCTTTTGAAGTATTTCAGGCTCTATCTTATAGTTCAATTACTATTATAGTTTAACACTGCAGCTTATAATTTTTAAGGACAGAGGTATGAAGTGCTTTAAGCCCCATTACCCAGTCATTACTCTTTGTCTCCCTCCTCTGTGGACTTATTAATTATGGTTTTAGATTTTATTACAGCAAATGGAGTAGGTCTTACTCTCAAGCACTCTTTTTACTAATCATAAGAGACATGGATTTTGTGTGATTTTATTTTTTTTAATACTATAGCTGAATGCCTTTACTATTAACAAGGTCTTCCTACTTCAGTTGCTCAGAACTCCAACATCTCCAGCCCATTCCATAAGGGATATCTTTGTTCTTACATGCTTAGATTCTATAGCTCAATATTTAACTCATTTCTATCTGTCACTCAGTCCATTGTTCTTGTCACCAAACTACCTAATTAAAGATTTGTGCATGCTGGGGCTAGCTGGTGGCAAGGTAGTTAAGGTTCTAGACTCCCACTTGAGTGATGGTGGTTCTGCTCCCAGACTCAGCAGATTGAAAGTCACGCCAGGCATGTGTGCATGCATGTCTCAAATTCTAAGAGGAGAATGGTGTGGCCATCCTCCCTGGGGGTAAGGGGGCGGTGATTTTCACTTTCCTTCCCTCTGTGTGCAGTGAGCACATGCGCTCTGTGGCAAAAACAAACAAACAAACAAACAAACAAACAAACATTGTGCATGCTGCTCCGGCATTAAAATCACTCATCTTCTCTTCATCTCCCCTCTGCTTTAGCCATCATTCCTTGAACACACTGGACTATTTCCAACTGCATGGTCATTCCACTGACTCTGCCCTCTTATAGGATGCCATCTCTTCTCTTTCCACATGACTTTCTCACCTTCAGTCTCTGCTGAAGGACACCTAAGGGGAGGCCTAAGCTGCTTATCCTATTTATAGTTAGATCTTTTATCTCCAACCCTGAAATCCTTTGTCTTCCCCCACCTTATTTTCTCCTCAGCACTTACATACTATATAATTTACTTATTTATTTTGCTTGTTGTCTCTTCCCCACTGTGAAAAGCTCCGTGAGAACAAGGATTATTATCTCTTCTTTCACTGCTTTATTTTCAGGACTTAGAATAGTGACTGGAACATCGGAGCTAATTATCAGTAGTTATTTGTCGAATAAAGGTATACTGAAGGAAATTGCACGTCTGCACTGCCATGTCTTAATTGAACTATATGAGCAAAAATTTCAAACGGGCACTAAACAATATCATTATATTTACCTACTAAATTAACTTTCCCACTCTCAGAGACAGTTATTTTACAACTTCTCTTTTCTCCTATTTAGCTACTTCTACTCTCTTTTCTCATTTTCAACTAGTGATCCACATTCATGCTTATTTAAAAAATATATGCAATTTTAAAAGTACCTTATCTTCTCATTACCAAATCCACCTCTTCCCTTGCTTCTTGGTATAATCAGTGTTCATATTTACTTCTTAACACCTGCTCTGCATACCATTTTCTTTTGGCTTATGCAGACTTTGCTCTTACATTTATTTCCTAAATTATAGCATCGATATCTCTGTTTTATTTCCATTAGTCTGCTAACATTCTTCAAGATTACTCATCCAAAATACAATATCCAGAGAATCCTTCTCCAATTCTCTGCTCATGTTTATAGGTTAATGATTTTAAAGTTACACATATTTTTCTCAACTTTTCCACCTTCCTTTCCAGTCTCAACCCATTACCCTTGCTCAACTGTACTTATCGCTCTGATAAATTTTTATATTAATGTCATCAATGACTGACATCTTACAAAATCTTACTGATTTAACTCTATTTTTTCAGCTTTCTCAGAAGCAAATTTACACAATAGTTTTTTTCTTTTTTGCTTTAAATTTTGTTTTTCTTTAGGATCTCGTGGCACCTTTTCCTCCTGTTACACTTTCTCTCTCCTTCATTCCTTCCCTTCTTTCTTTCCTTTCATATATCTTTTTTTTTTTTTTTAATTTTTGCTATAGGGCACATGTGTTTATCAGAGAGATACAGAGAGACAGACAAAGAGAGAAGCAAAGTGAGAAATCACCCTCTCAAGGGAGGATGACCACTCCACAATCTGTTCTCCTCCGTTTTCTTCTTAGGATTTTTGGGCATGCACACAAGCATGCAAAGTTGTGTTTTTCAGGCCATCGGTCTGGGACTCAAACTGCAGAGTTGGCCACGAGGTATCCAGCACCTTAACTACCACACCACCTGCTGGCCCATCCTTCCTTTTTAAAAAAAGGATTTTTTTCTTCTGAGGGAGAGAGAGGGAGAGAGAGAGAGAGAGAGAGAAATACACCATTCATAGGAACTTAGTGCCAGAATCCATGCCCAATCTTAGCCAGCCTAGGTTATGGCATCCATATGCCTGGGGCTCTCAGGGAGGCTCTGAGGGAACAGGAATCCAGGACTTTGCTCATTCAGTAGCTTCACCACTGTACCACCACCTGACCCCTATTGTTTTTCTTTGAATTCATGGAATTCTCCTACTTAGACTTCCTTGCTGGCATGTTTCCTTCTGTTGGATTTCTGAATGTCAGTATCCCAAGACCATTATAAACAATGTTACTGTGAATATTCTTAGATACATCTTTTAATTTTAAACTTACATAAAGTTTTCTAGGGTGAATTGTGAATTAGAGCATGTACATCTTTAATATTATTAGAGAAAAATTTGCCAGAGTGTTTTTACCAATTTGAACTCATAATCTTCAATTTATGAGTTTCTATTGCTTAATATCCTTGCAATATTTTGTATTTTGCCAATCTATGAAAGTAAAATGCCTTAAATTTTAATTTGTATTATTATTAATGATCTTGTCCTAATCTTTCCATATTTTCAGAACAAGTCTGTATTTTATCACTTTCAAATTAATCATAACTTTAATTGTAATAATATTACTATGATAATACAGTTCCCAAAGTGGTTGATAAATATGTCATCTTTGGAGAGCAATAATTACTGACTTTCAGGACACAAGTTATGTATTTTCATTCAAAGTTGGTTTTAATCTCATGAAACTACACACTTCACTGAAATTAATTAATGAGACACCTGATGATATATTTCTGTCTATAGTTCCCTATTGGGCTATAACAATGATTGACAAATTTTTTTCTGTAAAGAGCTACGTGGTAAATATTTTAGTCTCTGTTGCAAGTACAGTCATGCACCACTTAACAACAGGATACATTCTGAGAGAAGCATTGCTGGGCAATGTCATCATTGTGCAGCCTTCATAGAACGACTTATATAAATCTGGATAATATAGTCTACTACTCCCTTAGGCTATATCATACAACCTATAGCTCCCAGGCTATAAATCTCTATAGCATGTTATTGTACTGAATAGTATAGACAATGATGACATGATGGTGTCTGTGTGTCTCAATATATCTAAACACAGAAAAGGTACAGTAAAAATTGGGCATGAAAGATAAAAATAGATACACCTATACTGGGAACTTGCCATCAATAGAGCTTGCAGGACTAGAAATGACTCTTGGTGAACCAAGAGAGTGAACAGTGAGTGAATGTGAAGTCTTCAGATATTATTGAACACTACTATAGACTTTATAAACACTATACCCTTAGGTTACACTCAGTTTATTAAAAAATTCTTTCTTCAATAATCACTTAATCTTATTTGCTGTAAACTTTTTACATAATGAATTTTAATTTTTAAAACATGTTTCTCTTTTGTAATAGTACTTACCTTAAAATACAAATTTTATAGCTGAAGGAAAATCTTTTCTTTCTTTATATCCATATTCTATGAACTGTTTTAATTTATAAAAAAAGTATATAATATATATCAGATTTCTAAATCCAGAATGTCCCAAGACTGTTATGAACAATATTACCATGAATATTCTTAGACACATCATTTAGTTACAAATTTACATAAAATTTTCTAGGATGAATTGTGAGTTACAGTGTGTACATCTTTAATATTAGAAAAAATTAAATGTATTATTATATATTATATGTTAATATTATATCATAATTATGTTAATATATAATATACATTTTTCACTTAAAAATTGTTTGTCAAATACTAAGAATCACATACATTAGTCTAGGCTTACACAAGGTTACACCAAACACAGAGAAAAGGACATGATTAAGAGAAACAGTAAGCACGAGGCCAGTTAGGCTGTTGCTGGTATAACATGCATACTGTTTCACAGTAAACGTTTTTTTAAGAGAGATTTTTGCTACAGGGTGTGCGCAATTGCTGGCGAGACAGAGAGAGACAGAGAGACAGAAAGTGAGAAATCACCCCTCAGGGGAGATGGCTATGCCACAATCCCTTCTCCTCTATTCTCTTCTTGGGATCTTGGGCACACATGCACATGTGTCCAGCATGAGTTTTAAGTAGTTGGGTTGGAGACTTGAACCTCAGGCAACTATGTGGAAGTCCTGCAATGTAACCATTACACCATCTGCTGGTCCCTAAAGTAAACATTTTAATAAGTAGAAGGAGTACACTCTTAAATTAAGATGAAAAGTATAGTAAATACAGGACCAGCTGGTGGCATGGTGGTTCAGGTGACTGGATCCCACATGGTCAACCACACTGTTGGAGCCCTGACCCAGCACCTTGAAAAACACACTTGGCCTTGTACATGCTTGTCCCAAATCCCAAAACAAGGGTGAAATGAAAGACAAAGGATTGTGGCATGACCATCCCCATGAGGTGTGTGTGTGGGGGGGGTGGGGGAGTGCTTTCTCACTTTCTCTGGAGAGGGCACATGTCACATGGTAAAGTTAAAAAAATACACAGTAAAGACATATCTCAGTAATGTAGCTTTGTATTGTCATTATCAAATACATAATTATACCTGCTATACTTTTATTTTATCTTATTTTATTTTTTTAAGAGGTTTTTGCTATAGGGCGCATGTGCTCGCCAGAAAGACAGAGAGAGAGACAGAAAGTGAGAAATAACTTCCCGGGGGGATGGCCACACCGCAATCCCTTCTTTAGTAAACTTCCATTTTGTTCTCTGGATCTTGGGCATGCACACACACACACCTGGTGTGAGTTTTAAGTCACTGGTTCCAGGACTCGAACCGTGGTCGACTACATGGGAGTCCAGTGACATAGCCGTTATGTCAACTGCTGGTCCCCATGCTATACTTTTAAATGACTGGCAGTGCAGTAGGCTTTTAATACCAGGAATGTCACTGACGTGTGAGTAACACGTTGTGCTATGATGTTACCATGATTATGACATCCCTAGACACTAGGAATTTTCGGCTCCATTATCATCTCATGGAACCATCATTGTATGTGTGGTTAGTTGTTAACTGAAGCATCTTTATGTGGCACATGACTGTACTCAACTGACATAACACAAAGGCAGTTATAAACAATGCACGTGAATGAACATGGTAGTGTTCCAATAAAACTTTATTTTCAAAAGCTGGTGGCAGGCAGAGATAGCTCTCAGCATATAGCTTACCATCCCCAGGTCTATATAATTAGAGTGATAAGTCTTATCAAATGTCCTACTTAAATCCAGATATAGTATAGTTCTATAGTATGTCTATAGAACTCTCTTGATCAACTTTTTGAACATATTGGGGTCACTCAGTTTATTGAAATGAGAGGTCTTGGTAGTTTTAACATCTAATTTGTGTAGTAGTATCTTACTATCTATTTTAGAATTCGTTTTTTTTTAGAATTATTTATTTAATTTTATTTATTATTGTTATTTTTAAAATTTGCTATAGGGCAATGAGAGACAGAAAGAGAGAGTGAGAGAAAGTAAGAAAGCAGGTCTGGGACTTGAACCATGGTGGACCATGTGGGAATCTGACACCCTAACCATTAAGCCTCTTGCTGGCTTCTCTATTTTTCCTAATTTTTTCTTATAAAATTTCAGATGTATCCACCGTTTATATTCCTATATTTGATATATATCGTTATGTTTCTGTACATGTAAATTTTATATGTATGTATTTTTGCCTGAACTATTTTTTAAGTATTATTTATTCAATTTTATTTATTATCATTATTATTTTTTTTTAAACATTTGTCCAGAGAGAGAGAGAGAGAGAGAGAGAGAGAGAGAAAGTGAGAAAGCAAGTCACCAGGCTGGGAATCAAACCATGATTGGCTATGTGGGAGTCCAGCACCTTAACCACTATGCCATCTGTTGGCCCCAGCCTGAACCATTTAAAGTAAATTAAAAGATCATCATTCATCACACTTTAGGTCATTTTCTCCCCTAAGTAAAATATCATTATCACAGCTAAGAACATTAACTATAAATCTTTAATGTGACCTAAGATATAGTTCATTTTAAAAATATCAAATTAATT
This sequence comes from Tupaia belangeri chinensis, assembly GCF_000334495.1. Classification (NCBI taxonomy): domain Eukaryota; kingdom Metazoa; phylum Chordata; class Mammalia; order Scandentia; family Tupaiidae; genus Tupaia; species Tupaia belangeri. The sequence goes on along the minus strand of NW_006159871.1, from coordinate 247,022 downwards.
CTGTAATATTTAAAAATGATTTATTTTGGAGGCCAGCAGGTAGTGAGATGGTTAAGGCACTGGACAATCCCACATGGCCAATCATGGTTTGAGTGCTGAACCTGGTGGCTTGCTTTCTCACTTTCTCTCTCTCTCTCTCTGGTTAAATTAAAATAAATGAATGAATAAATAAATAAATCATTCTTAAAAAATAAATAAAAATTAAAATATTTATTTTTGATTTTTATTGTGGCAAAATGTATATAGTATACATTTAATTATTTTAAAACATATAAATTAGTGATAGGTTCAGAATGTTGTTCAACCATCACCACTACCTAGTTCCAGAACTTTTTTATCATTTCAAACAGAAACTCCATACCATTTAAGCAATCACTCCCCATTTCTCTATATAGCCCTAGTATCTCTATTCTATGTCCTTATTCTGTGAATTATTCTATGTCCTTACTCTCTCAATTCTATTTGGTGGTTGGGAAGGAAAGTCACGACACATTTTTGCATAGAAAAATATGTCATGATGTCCCCAATGATCTAATAGATACCTCATATAAGGAGAATCATGCAATATTTGTCCTATGGTGTCTGCCTTATTTCACTTGGCATAATTTTTAAATTTTCTTCCAGTAGCACTGTATAAGTGTATATCCGAATTCCATTCCTTATTATAGTTGAATAATGTAATGTAATGTAATGTAATATTGTGTGTGTGTTTCTTGCATTTTGTTTACTAATCTGCTCATATCTGATGTTAATTTAACCTCTAGTGAATATATTAAGTTATTGACTTTTCAGCTCCAGAATAAATTTTTGGTTCCTTTTTATAATTTGTAGTTCTTTATTAATATTATTTTGTTTCCTTATTTCCTTTAGCTCTTTGTCATTGGTTTCCTTTAGCTTATCAACTATATTCAAGACAGTTGATTTAATATCCTTTTTTGGAGAGGTTTTTGCTATAGGGTGCATGCGCTCACCAAAAAGACAGAGAGGCAGAATGTGAGAAATCACCCCCCAGAGGGGGATGGCCATGCTGCAATCCCTTCTCCTCCATTCTTCTCTCAAGATCATGGGCACGCACGTACACATGCCTGGCGTGAATTTAAGCCACCGGGTCTGGGACTCGGACCAAGGTTGGCTACATAGGAGCCCAGCGACGTAGCCATTATGCCATCTGCTGATCCTGACTTAATATCTTTGACTAGTAATTTAAGTGTCTGGACTTCTTCAGGAATGGTTCCTGTCAAATTTCTTTTTCCTTAGAACACACTATACTTTCTTGTTTCTTTGTATGTTTTATAATTTTGTTGTTGTTGTTGAGAACCTGATATAATGAGCAATATAATGCGGTAACTCTGGAAATATGATTTTCTCATTCCTCAGCAACTGCTGACTTGCTTCCTTCTCTTTGTGACCTTTCCCACTATTTTTGCAAAGTATGAATTCCTCAATGTATGTAGTTTCTATAGAAAGTTTCTATTCCTTTATCTCTACAATCAGCCAGTAACTTGTCAGTCAGCCAGCGATTACCTTAAATATCTGTCTCCAGAAATCGGGAAAAAGTATTTTCTTTAAATCTCCCATTGGAAACCATTGCTGCAACAGGACTGAAACCAAGACAAACTCTATGTTGGTCCCTGAGGGCATTGCCCATCAGCTAAACCACATTACACACAATTTTTCAAGAGCTAGGTTCTGACTACAGACCCTGGAACTGACATCTGCTCCAGAAACATGAGCCACTTATTCCCACAGCTGCAGCAGGCATCAGAAATGGGGGGGAAGGGGTAGCAATTGGTTTGCACATTCCCTTCATTTAGGAAACATCAGCAACCTCCTCCTTTTTTAAACACTCTCCTGGTTATTGTAAGTGCTCAGTTCTGTTTTAGAATCAATTCACTCCAATTGCTCTTTCCAGCTGAATAGTTGCTTTGGTGGAGAAAATGACCCCCTAGAACTTCTTACTCTAACATCTCGCAACTCAGGTTCTGGGTTTGAATGTGTCTTCTAAAAATTCATGTGATGAAATTTAGTTGTGATAGGATTAAGAGGGTGAAAATTTAGTCTTATTATGGGAGGTGAGGACTTTGGAAGTAAAGAAGATTAAGGTCATTAGGCTTGGATCCCCAGGATGAAATCCTTGCTGGTTTAGATGGAGATGGAACGAGACGACTCATGGACACAGACATGTGCGCTCTTGCTCTGCTCTTACCCTCTCCACATGATGCTCTGTGCTGCCTCAGGGTTCTACCAGCAGAAAAACTCTCATCAGATATGATCCCATGAACTTGAATCCCCCAAACTGTGAGCTAAATAAACCTCTATTCTTTTGATTTCTTTTTGTTTGTTTGTTTGTTTGCTGTAGGTCTTGTGCTCTTGCGAGAGAGAGAGAGAGAGAGAGAGAGAGAGAGAAAGAGAGAAAGAAAGAGAGAGGGAAAGTGAGAAATCATCCCCTAGGGGAGATGACTACATCACAGTCCCTTCTCCTCTGTTCTCTTGGGGTTTTGAGTACACATGAAAATGCACCTGGTATGTTTTTCAAGACACTGAGTCCGAGACTCAAACTGCACAGTTGGGGTTCAGTGCCTTAACCTCCACATCACTTGCTTGTCCAACTTTAGTTCTTAATAAATTACCCAGACTCAGGTGTTTCTGTTAATAGTAACACAAGGGCCTAAAACATATGATTATTTTATGAATCAGTACCCAATTAAGGCATATGTATTCCTTTTGATTGTTATATCTCTTTTAACCTAGAATATTCTCCCCCCCCTTTTTAATTCACTTAATGGCGTTCCTTTTGGGGAGATCAACAGTCTTTGTAGAATATTCTAAATTTGAGGTATAGCTAATTGGTTCATCTAACACTAGCATTTTTTGTTAATTAAAAGTTAGGTCTAAAAGCTTATTTAGATTCAGGTTAAACATTTTTTACAAGATACATATCATTAGACAATACTAGAATATTTCACAAAGCAAAGGTTGGCTTCTTTGTTAAAATATGAACACCAGATATCTTTAATATAAGCTTACTTTCTGCCTTTCAGTAATCTGTGGGTGACTACTGATAGCTGCAAATATCTTGTTCCTCAACACCCTTCAACCTAATGCTTTTAACATGCATTGCTTGAATAAATTGGTTATTTTTACTAAATTTCTTGTTCTTTCCAGTTGGAATGTCATTATCAAAGTGAGAAAAAAAGTGAATAAAATAAAAACCTAGGAGTCATTTTTATTTCTTTTTGTTATCCGTTGATATTCAAACATTATTCCCAAAAAGGGCCTATTTTGTTCTTGTTTGTCTGGTTGCTTTTTCTTTAGAATTATTAGTATAAGCTCTCAATTGACTTGAAGATTTCACCTTCATGATTTATCCAAGTCAGCATCTTACATCTGTCCTTGGCTATGTGCTCATTCTTCATTTATTACCATTTTAATTCACCGAGAACACTCTGTGGAATTTATTACTTCTTCATTTACCCCTCATTTTTCTACCTCATTGGAATAATTAGTTATTGCCTGGATAATTACATTTTTAGAGCTTTCACACTCTCCTAATCCATATTTCTTAAGAGAGAGAGACAGAATATAGAATCAAATCCTTTCTTTGATATTTGAGGTTTGCCTCAAAGAATTACACAAAACAAGGTTTCTCCATTCCTCTGATAGGACTTACCTATTTTTTTCTTCACAATAAATTTTCCATTGTCAATGTATTCCTCCGTGTTGTCTGGAATTAATTCTGGTGTGATGGTTTCACTCCATGCTTCCAACTGCAGATCAATGAAAATATCAGCAAGGTCAAACTGACAGGTGTTCTACTTTGAGCTAATGAGTCTTTGTCAGCTCTTTGAATAGATGAAGTTTCCCATCACTGTATGTATTAATTCTCATCACTGTGATAGCTTTCCTGTCTACTTCTCCTTTACTTTAGCTCTATGCAAATGAACTCTAACATTTTGCCTTCTCCTGTCACTTTATTGCTTTCAATGGGGTTTACAATTTTGTTGACATCCTCTAACCTCCCATTAACCATACCTGTTTTCTTTTCCTTTTTTGAAGTTGTATGCACTTAAAACTATAGGATATCTTTTTTAAAAAAGAACTTTTTCTTTTTTTACATATATATTTTTTTGCCATAGGGCACATGTGTTCTTCACACAGAGAAAGAGAGACAGAGAGGGAAAGTGAGAAATCACTCCCCACCCCCCCACCCGGGGTAGATGGCCACCACAATCCCTTCTTCTCCATTCTCCTCTTGAGATTTTGGGCATGCATACACTTGTGCTTGGTGTGATTTTCAAGCTGTTGGATCTGGAACTCAAACCACCTGCTGGCTCTGAAACAATTTTTAAAGTTTATTTATTTTTATCTTCCGTGAGAGAGTTAAAGAGTCAGTAACAGAGAGACAGGCCTGCCTCACAGGGTCAGTCCTCATATCAGTATTCACCCCCCAGCTTCAGCTGGCCTGGAGCACTTCCCCATGCATGCTCCATAAGCTCAGGAAGATCTCAGGAAGCAAACCTAGAAATTTTCTCATGTTGGGGCTGGCAGATGGTATAGTGGTTAAGGATGCTGGACTCCTACATGGCTGACTGTGGTTTGAGTCCTGGGCCTGGCAGCTTGCTTTCTCACTTCCCCCCTCTCTCTCTGTTTTGCTCTCATTCTGTCCCTTTCTGATCAAATTATAAATAAATAAAGTTAAAGTTTTCTTTTTTAGTTTTTGCCATAGCATTGTGCACTTTCCAGAGAGAGACTGAGAAAGGAAAAGTCAGACATCATCCCCCGGGGGATGGCCTTGCTCCAATCCCTTCTCCTTCATTCTCCTCTTGGGATGCACCCAGCATGATTTTTCAAACTGTTAGGTCCAGGACTTGAACTGTGATTGGCCATGTGGTAGTACAGTGCCTTAACCACCACACCACCTGCTGACCCCTGGCATAACTCATTATTTTATTTCTCACTCCTTTGTTCTTTTTGTTGTGCCTTGCCAAGCATATTATGCCTCAGGCCCCTTACATGTTCTCCTCTTCTTGCCTGACCACTCTATTCTGCTGTCCCTCTCTCAGTCCATTCCCCTTTATTCTTTTTTGTCCCCCATATTCTTATTAACATCTGGAAGAATCATACATTCATTAGTTTATCTGTATCAAGAAAATATAAGCTTTACAAGGGAAGTTGTGTTTTGTTTATTGTCATATCCCCAAAGCCTAGATAAATATCTGTCACACAGTGGGAAGGCAAAATAATTTCTGAATGAATGTACACAATTCAGTAACAGTGAAATGATCAACCTTTCGCTTATGAGGAAATTAGGATATGATTAGTTTATTCTTTTCAATTTATTCTAGACTCTCCCTCAACTAATTAAAGCATTTACTTTATAAATTTATTTTGTTCATATAATTTAGTGACTAAAACAAGTTCTACAGAATATCTGCAACTTTTCAAAGGTCCAAGAATGGATTAAGAATGGAGAAAAGGGTCTAAAATACTTTCCTTAATCTATCCAGTAAAACATTCTTAGAGATCGGATATTTCTGTTTGTAATGATACTGTCTTTATGTAAAGAAAAATCCATTAAGTTGGTAGGAAAATTGAAAATAGGCATTTCATTTATTAAGGCATAAAATTAAATTTAATACTTATTACCTTGGAATGTAAGTGTCAGCTACCAGTTCCTCAATTTGACAAGATATAGAGGAGGAACACAGATGTCCTATTACCTATTCCAGTTAATTTCCCTTTCTTTCCTTAGACATCATTAACTTTTTCTCCAAATTATAGCCTGTATCTTGAGAAAGATAAGACAGGTGTAATTTTGGTTTAAGGCTTTTCAATTCATTTCCCAAGATGATCCAAATACAGAGAACATCACCATTAAATATTTTTAAAATTATTTCCTTTATTTTATTTATCATTATGGTTATTTTCAACTTTATCAGAGTGAGACAGAAAGAGAGAGAAAGTGAGAAAGCAAATCACCAAGTCCAGGACTCAAACCGTGGTTACCCATGTGGGAGTTCAGCGCCCCTAACCACCATGCCACCTGCCAGCCCCTGCATTAAATATTTTAAAGATTTATTTTTTAAGGAAAATTTTCTCAAAGTATTGAGAAAGTATCTCATTACATTTCAAAGTATTAGAAATGTAATAAGAACTTGATATGGTTTGATGATTTGGATTCAGGATAAGACTTTGTTTTTGCTAATTAGGTGAATTTAGGAATATTTCTTAAACACAAAGGTTTTCAGTTTTCTTATCCAAAAAAGTGGCAAAACTACCATTTGACAGAAAACTGTGAAGATTACATAAGATAAATCACAAATGCACTTTGGAAACTACAAAACACCATTACATATCTTATCAACAATAGTTATTAAACAAACTATGGGATGGTAATGGTAATCTTTTCTCTCTCTCTCTCTCTCTCTCTCTCTATCTTCACAGACATATGTCTTATCCAAAAAAGTGGCAAAACTACCATTTGACAGAAAACTGTGAAGATTACATAAGATAAATCACAAATGCACTTTGGAAACTACAAAACACCATTACATATCTTATCAACAATAGTTATTAAACAAACTATGGGATGGTAATGGTAATCTTTTCTCTCTCTCTCTCTCTCTCTCTCTCTCTCTTCACAGACATATTTGCACTAGCAAGAGAGAGAAGGAGAAAGAAGGAAAAAGAAAGCAGCCACTATTGACTGTGGTCATGCATCAATCCATTTTCCTCCATTGCTTTCTCCTTTTCAGCATTTGGGACACACATGCACATACACCTGGCATGTTTGTCAAGTCACTGGGTTTGGGACTTGAACCATGTGGTTGGCCATCTGTGATCCAGTCTCATTAAACACTAGGTATGGGCTGGCCTGGAGTGGCAACATTCACTAAAATCACAAGATGTTAAAATGGAAGTCCTTTCCAACTCCCTCATTTTATAGTTGAGAAATCTGAGGCCCAAGGAGGCAGCCTCACTTAGTTACAGAGTGCTGAGCTTGGTTTACTTATGTTCTTTGCTCTGCACCGAGCCTGCAGCTTGTTTTATTTACTTATTTTTACAATTTTGCCATAGGGCGTATATGCTCACTGGAGAGACAGATAGGGAAAGTAAGAAAGCACCCTCCAGGGGCAGATAGCCATGCCACAATCTCCTCTCCTCCATTCTCCCCTTGAGATTCTGGGCAACACGAGCCTATGTCCCTGGAGTGTTTCTAAGCCACCAGGTCCAGGACTCTAACCGCACAACCACTTGTGTGGGATCAGGTCGTCTTAACCATCAGGCCACGAGCTGCTCCCTGCAACTTGTTTTAGTATGATCTGTTAGCTAAAAAGAGGCTTCTAACTTTTAAATTGTTTTAAAAGTCAAAAGAATTATTTCATGATATGTGAAAATCGTTGGAAATTCAGGTTGTAGTGTCCATACTTATATAGTGCACAGTTATACTCATTATGCATGTATCATCTATGACATTTGGGCAACAATGGCAGAGTTGAGTAGTTATGATATAGGCCATGTATCTTGCAAGGCTAAAGTTTTTGCTGTGTTTATGGAAAAAAAAATTGTTGAACCATACAATATACCATTTAATTTTTACTTTGATAGCAATTGATCCCTTGTCATGACTCCCCTTTTAACTACAAATGAAAACAACATTTAAAAGAAAAATAGAGAGGCAAAACATTAATGGGGCAAAGAAATGTGGTATTATCTGTTGAAGATAATTTTATAGGTTTATCAACTGGACTAGGGAGAAATGTTCACATGTTGAAATACTCACTTTGTAAGCTAAATAATGTGAATGTACAAAAGAAAATGAAAAACAACAACAACAATGAAAACAATAAGAGGATAACAAGACCCACTCTGTGGCTTAATGGTTAAGGAAGCCAGATCCCACATGGCTGACTGTGGTTTGAATCCTAGCCCCAGCAACTTGACAAAGATGCCAGGCATGTGTGCCCCAATCCAAACAAGATGGAGAAGTAGAAGAAAAGAAATCATGGTATAACCATGCCTCGTTGGGGAATGCTTTTTCCTTCTTCCCCACCTCTCTGTGTCTTTCTCTGAAAATGCACACATTGGAACCACAGATGGCATGATGGTTATGTTGCTGGACTCCCATGTAGTCGACTGTGGTTTGAGTCCCAGACCTGGCAGCTTAAAACTTACACTGTGTGTGTGTGTGTGTGTGTGTGTGTGTGTGTATGTGTGTGCCCAAGATCTTGAGAGGATAGTGGAGAAGGGATTGCGGCATGACATCCCTCCTAGGGGATGATTTCTCACTTTCTGTTTCTTCAGTACGCACATGTGACCTATAACAAAAAATCTCTCTCTAAAAAACAAGAAAGAAAATGTACACACTTTCTGGTAGAAACAAACAGACAATAAAACAATAGTCTCTAAGTCTTGCACCAATCTTTTGAAGTAAATGGTAACAAATGTATATAGACCAAATCCTGCATAGACTAAATTGTTTTGTCAGCATGAAAATTCAAGCTAAATATTATTGGACTTAATGTTCAGTTAAAATATTTCTTTTATTTCTTTCTTGCCCATTTGCTTTATCCCTTTTCTGTCTATGTGTATGCATATACACACACGCACACACACAATAACTTAGCAATGAATATATCTAAAACTTTATCAGTAAAGATTGATTCTCTAAAATTACTTTAAATTTTTTTCCTTTATACAGTTTTTATGCAAATGAGAGTTTTTGCATGAAACTGTATTAAATAATAATGTGACAGATTTAGATTTAGTTCATTGAAATTACTAATACTGTAGGAATGGTAGCTGCATCATTTGATTCCTCTAAGACAGTATTTGCCATAAATCAATTACTTCCAACTTCTTATCAGTACCGAGGTTATAACATCACAGTGATTAGGGGAGCTTTGTTTATGAAAATCTGCATTCTTAAATATTTTAAACAATGGGCTGGAATAAGGAAACACATAACACTAACTCCATGGTTGTTCTCCGGTGGCCTATTATTAGAATTGAATGTAACCGTATTTTTAGAGAACTGGTAAACAATCAAATCCTTGAAGGCTTTGACAGTTTTTTAGATTGAGAAATTAAAAATTGCCCAGAGTGGCTCCCAGAGAGCCAGCTATTTCAAGTTAGTGTCTGAAAGGGCTAAGGCAGACAATAATTTTTCTTTCTTTTTTCTAATTTGTTATAGGGCACATGTACTTGCCTGAGGGAGACAGAGAGAGAGAAAGAGAGAGAGAGAAAGGGAGGGAGAGAAAGTGAGAAAGCACTCTGCCACCCCAGCAGGCACGACCCTGCTCCATTCTCCTCTCAGGATTTCAGGCACGTACACACACACACACACACACACACACACACACACAAACACACGCCTGGCATGTTTTTTAAGTCATAGGCCCAGGGCTCGAACCATGCAGTTGACCATTGAGATCCAGCTGCCACCTGGCTTGCCCAGACAGACAGTATTTATAAAACAGCACAAAATGGTTCAACTCTTGAAATTCAAAATCAACTCTTGATATTAAAAACTGGATGTTTGTTATTTGTGCAAGTGCTTAGTATGATAAAAGAATCTGTTTATTTGGCTACATTTTCCATTTACAGTATAAGAAATCAGCTACTCTCAGCTAATGAAAACCACAGGTGGCCATAATATTGTCAGATAAATTGCCCCTGCCTTATCAAAAAATTAAAATTTCCTAAGAATGCTTTAGGAAATCCTGGATTAGGTTGCTTGCTTATCTGCTTTTGCTGGAGCAGCCCTTATAATTTCATATTCATGTCTTATTTAATGTTTGTTTTTTTACCCAAGAACAGTAGATAGTCAATTCATTTTGATTAATTATTATTTTCCAAAACTGATGTCTCTCTCTTCTCTAGTTTTGTTTATCAGGACACATCATAATAGCTAAAAGTAAATAAAGAAATACATATTTAAGGGACCAGTGAATGGCGTAATGGTTACATTACTGGACTCCCACATAGTCAACTATGATTCGAGTCCCAGACCTTGTGGCTTAAAAAATCACACCGGGAGTGTGTATGTGTGTGCACCCAAGATCCCAAGAGGAGAGTGGAAGAGAAGGGATTGTGATGTGGCCATCCTCCTGGGGGATAATTTCTCATTTTCTGTCTCTCTGTTTCTCTGGTGAGCATACGTACCCTACAGCAAAAATCTCTCAAAAAGAAAGAAAGAAAGAAAAGAAAGAAAGAAAGAAAGAAAGAAAGAAAGAAAGAAAGAAAGAAAGAAAGAAAGAGATATTTAATTAAAGTTTGCCTTATTTTGAAATTTTCCTATTGATTTAGCAATTTTAAATTGATAAAGACAGGTTTGTATACACATAAAATTTTACTTAATTTTCATTAAAAAACCAAACCATATTAAACATGCAGAGGATTTATGTATTAGATAGAAAGAAACTCCCTTGATTGAATATTTAGATAGAAATATATTCAAATAAAACTATTGCAGACATCTCTTGGAATATATAAATGTTTATAAAGATTTTCTATCAATTTACAAGTATCTTATACTTGGTAAACTCAAAGAAGATAAAGTTCTAAGTATTTTGGTCTGAGGCCTGTAAACATGCTATAGAAGACTGGCCTCACAAAATTCTTTTATTCTTTTTCACTTAGAAACAATTCTTAGGCACAAGTGATTTTCTAAGGTGCTCAAAATTATTGGATTATAGGAAAATCTAAACTAAAAGTTAAGATGTAAAATTTAAGTATTCACTCATTTTGGATTTCAAGAACTGATACTGGGATTCAAGTTGAAGCTCTCTTGGTGTTTTTACCTCCTAGCGAAGGCCATGCTGTTCATTCTGACACTGAAGTTGCCTTCAATTTCCTCCAGAAGGAATTTTCTCTGGGACCACATGAATAGTCATTAACCATTTTCCTGTTAGCCTGAAAAGCCAAGAGAGGTAAAATAATCTCTATGGATAAATGACAGGCAAATGGTCAACCAAATTTAATGAATTCTTCTGCTGATAGCTACTTCCTGAGGAATTTTAAAGGGTCTTTTTTAGAGATACCATGCTTTTTAGCTGTAGAGAATTTTAAGGGAAGACAGTGAGTGGCAGCATATGGTCTGTCAGTAATTCCAGTAGCATGAAGAGGACCGGGTGTCCAATTACCACAGTTGATAAGTATTTGTTTGACTTAAGAATCCTTAGAGTTTATTGAAAATTCTTTTCTAGTAGATAAATAATATTCAAAGCAAACTTTGGTTTCCAAGTTTTATTATCTTCCTGAAACAACTCTTCAAGGCTTTGGGGTATTGAATTAAATATTTAAGTACTGATAAAAATGAGCTGCTCAGTCTCTGGAATATGTCAACATTTTCACGGATAGCCCTGTAATAGGCTGTCCTTAGTATAGAAATTGGCACAATTTAATTGAAAGTAGACTCAGGAGGAAGAATTGTCTAAGTTAAGAAAGTTTTTGAAAATTCAGATTTGGAAAAATTAGTAATTTAAAAATATATACTTTTTACTTAAGATTATTTTTTCTAAGTGGGCAAAGCTGAATAAGATAACTGTCTGTCTATTACAGAGGTCACAGGATTTCCCAAATTACAGTTAATTAGAAGAATCTGAACTCAGTGCCGTAGGTTGGTTTTTCTTTGCTAAAGACAATAGACTTCTAGTATTTATGTTCAAAAGAAACAGTCAATGTTGAAAAAAAATCCATTAATACTAACACCCTATTAAAATTGTGTCAATCTTTCACAGTAAAACACAAAAGTGGAAGTAGAGGGTGGCAGAATACAACATCCCAAAATATGCCACTATGGCAACTGTATAATTTTAAGCTAAAGGCTCTTTAAGAACAGCAGATGCAAGAAGGATATGCTAATCACCTCTGTTCTTCCTTAAGACAGAGGCAAAAACTCCCATGTAAAACACACTCTCTTTGACCCAGGAGAAAAGAAACATTTAGTCATAACCAAGAGAGTTCTGTATAATCAGACTTTGAAGTAATTCTTACCTTCCCTTAGCCTGTTCACTTAATGTAGTTACTTTGCCACAATTACTTCTCTTTGTTCAGCCCAGTATAAAGGCATTTAAGTTTTGTCACTTCTTTAGGCATTTATTTCCCTATGAGGGCTCTTGTATCACATGAAATATACACATTTGTTTGATTTTTCTATTAATCTATTTATGTCAATTTAATTCTCAGACTTAGTTGAAAACTATAAGATAGAGATAAAAATTTCCTTTCTCTGCAGTAGATAAAAACTCTGTATTCCAGTCCTGGCCTCGTACTTGCTACCTTCTTTCCTTTTCTTCTTCTTTTTCTCTTCTTCCTCTCCCCTCTCCCCTTTCCTCCTCCTTTTCCTCTTCCTTCTTCCTATCCTCCTCCCCTTCCTCCTCTTCCACTTCCTCCTTCCCCTCCTCCTCCTTGTTTTTATTTTTTCATAAATTATTTTCTGGGCCAGTAAGTGGTGTAGTGGTTAAGGCACTGGACTCCCACATGGCTGGCTACAGTTTGAGTCCCAGACTCAGTGGCTTGAAAATCATGGCAGGCACAAATGCGTGTGTGCCCAAAATCCCAGGAGGAGAATGAGGGAGAAAGGATTGCAACATGGTCATTTCCCTAGGGGGTGTTTTCTCACTTTCACTCTTATTGTCTCTCTTCTCCAGCAAGCACACACACCCTATGGTAAAATTATGTTCTTTCATGAGAGAGATAAAAAGAGAATAACAAATACCTTTATCAGAGTTTCACATTGAGATTCCCCCACCAGCCTTCCCAGCCAGCCAGAATCATGGGCATGTATGTTCAGTGTGTAGAAGTCAGCTGGGGGATGGAACCTGTGATCTTCAATATGGATGTAACATTGCTTGCACAGTATGTTACCACTACACCACCAAACCAGCCCAATGATTCACTTTCTTTTCTTCCTCAATGTGCATGCATGCACATGTGTGTGCAAGAGAGAAAGAGCGTGCCCGCCATGGGGCTCTGTCATGCCACAATCCCCCCTCCAGTCCACCAGGATCTGCCTCACATGTTCTCAGGCAGATTGAGCATGTGCCTTCTAGCTCCACAGTCTGGCATGTGGCCAACTGCACCACAGAGGCTAACCCCCAATGTCTCACTTTCTTGTGACGCATTTTATCAACTATAAAATGGAGGAAAACACCAATAGTTTTACTTTCTTCACACTGTTACACATCAGCTAAGATGATCCACTCCCCCTTCCTATTCTGAAGTCCACCCTAGCCTGTGGAACATGACAAGGTTTCAATAATAAAATAGTGAAGTATTAGCTCTGGCTCAATTCCAATCTGCAAAACTTGTAGATGCCTTCCTTATAGTTCTCCAAAATAGTCCAGGAAATCTTTCAAGGGCATCCCACTTTCTTTGTATATGTTAACCCACTCTCCTGCATCTTGTTGTGATCACATGTCTTACTGATGGCATCCAAACCATTCCTGATTGATATAGGAGCCGGGTAGGTATGAGTCCATGGAAATCATTATATTCATCAACACAGATTTTGTAAGAGCTCTCAATAGTGCAGCAAAACATTCTTTGCTTGTGTCTCTCTTTTACTCCATTTCTACAATCAAAACTAATTTTTCATGTGATCTCACCTCTCTGAAACTACCTCCTATTTTTACCTCAAGGCCTCCTTTCATACTTTACTGAACCAAAACAGTGTTAGGAAACAGAAAGTGGGTGCATCTGTGGTGGCACAGGTGATGGGGCTCTGCTGCATGATACTGGAGCCAGATGGGAGACCTTGATTCAAATCCCAGATCAACCTGAATACCCCAGGTGCGTTGTGTGTGCCCGTGATCCTGGCTGGCTGTGCGGCTTGGGAGGACCACAATGTAAGGTGAGTCTGTTTTTTTTTAAATGTTTTATTTAAATTCTGCCACTTTTATTCACAGTGATGTAAAATGTGATACTAACTTTTTAAATAATCTATTTAATGAACATTAGGAAAGGAAGCTTCATTCCAGAATCACTATTCTACCCAAGGGTTCTTCTGAAGCAGTGATAACATCATACAGCCACACATTATAAAGTAAGTTTATTGATAATCTTATGTAACTCATTCCTGATATTTTATGTTATAAACTTTAGGGTCTTTGAGATCTGCAGTATCCTTGTATGCAACTGGCATAAACTCCATTACTTGAGTTCTCTTAATTGCTTTTGTGATGTCTGTTTCTTCCCATAAAAATGAGTTATGTGCCTTCCATAAATGCATCCAGTAAATGGAGAAATAAACTAGGAAAAGCTGTACATTCTTATAATCTACGTATTTCTCACACAAGATTTATTTCTTAAGAGGCTCCTTATATAGATTTTCCCTTGGAACAGGCAGGTCCTCTTTGCAGGTTTCCTGTCTATATTATGAACAACCTCTTCTCCACAGCACCTTGTGAGTCCTGGGACCTTTAAGGCAGACAGCAGCCGTTGCCAAGTGTGTCAACTTTTTCCTCCCTAGACTTCTGCTAAAAGCAACCACAACAGCCATAGT